>NC_054703.1:19131931-19278151 GCF_016097555.1 Gigantopelta aegis | reverse complement strand
AAAGCATTAGAATATGATAATCAAAGATAAATATTTACTAATTTGAATTGTTAATTAAAGTTTTATAGACAGTTTGGTAATGGCTGAAATAGGTGGTATTATCACATACAAGAAATGGTTCACAAATAATTAGCACGGTATATACTTTCTTAGTTTCCCACGTGTTGGCTCAAATGTAATCACCTACAATCGCCTAAGTCACCCATTGCTTATGGCCAAAGTGGGGGTAGGGTAGGGAAGTGAGCGACAGCGGTCTGGGGTAACAACGCTATCTGCAGTAACTACATTTAGCGTTGAAGTTGCCGCTATCTGTTATAAAATTACAAAATGTTGTAGTCTTGTTGCAGATAATATCTCGCTATCTGTAGTACTGCAGTTAGCGTTTTGGGGATTTTTGTTCACTGACTGAAGTATCGCATTTCTGCAACTCAACGCGATCTGTTATCAACTGAAAGATGCTAAATAAAACACACACACACACACAGACACACGCACGTACGCACGCGCACACACACATGCTATCAGTTTCATTTCCTCCACCATTCGTTAAGAGTTTGGCGTTCTCCCCTTCATGTGCCTACTGTTTCCTTCTTTCATTTTTTTTTAATGGTTGGTACACAATTATTGGCATAACTCTCGTTACGTCGTCGGTAAACTCTAGCTCTGCCGTCAGCGCGTTGAAGCGAAAAACGCGACTCGTCGCTGAAAGCCACTCTTCGCCACTGCTGTCGACACCATATCAGACAACGTCTGCACCATGTAAGCCGTAGACGCCTATGTTGCGCGCTTAAAATTATCCGTCTAGCTGGTCTTCTAGCTCGGATATTGGCTTCACGTAAACGGTTTCTTACGGTCTGGAACGAAATTCTTCGCATCCCAGGTATGGCAGAAGTTGATGATGAAGCAGTTAGGAATCTGTCACGTAAATGTCGTAGACGTATGTATCTGTCTTGCACCGGTATGGTAACTCTGGGACGAACGGATCTGGGGCGGACACGTGACACTCCAGTTTGCTGATAACGGTGCCAAAGCCTAGATATTGTACTCTGAGATGTGTTGAAAAGACGTACAACTGTTGATTGCGATTCCCCGGCTTCCATCCGGCCAATTGCGTTGTTACGTTGTGGTTCTGTCAGCCTGGGCATAATTTCAACGTTACGTAGCGACACTATCGATAATGCGTGTGTGAATGTAACTAAATTTTCTGTCAAGGGGTACGTGCATGATTTGTACGTGATAAATGTGAGCTCTGCAACCATTATTATGGATATTGTGAAAAACATATTTGCACGTGCTGACGTCAAATCATGCGTTTTGTCAGCTTCAGAATTGCATGATATCATATCCACTAGCTATAGAATAAGATAATACTAAAACATTCACTATTGTGTTATTTCAAAATTAATGTTATGAAAAATATGCTCTATGCGTTTCTTTTTTTGAAGAGTATATATGATATTGACGATACCGAAAAATACTCTGGTAATAACCTTTCTATATATCTTGACATTCATGACAGTTTAACCATTAGTTGATTTGTTTACACGTAGTATTTATTACAAACACCCCTCTCCCAAAACCAAACAAATAACAACAGCAGAAAAAGATTTTCTAATGAGGGACGTAACTAGGCTTTTAAAATATTAATATATCTTGATTTCCTTATGTTAGTGAACGAAACCACGCTATAAAACCATACTCAAATAAATATATTGCATGTAAGCAGAGAGGATGTGGCCTCAAACGAATTCGCTGTATATATGCTGTGTGACAAATGAAATGAGAGCTGAAAAAAAAAACAGTTTTACAAATTGTTCTTTTAGACGATAATGTGAAATAGACAGAACATTGAATATAGTGTAGGTCAATCATTTTACTTTTATTTAATGTATAACATGATAATTAACACTCGCATTTGTTTTGTCGTTCATTAAACTACTTTCACCCATAATGATAATAATGTTGGCCAAGTGTGTGTGTGTGTGTGTGTGTGTGTGTGTGTGTGTGTGTGACATATAAGAACAATATGAATGGCTTGGGATCGAGTTTAAAATGACAGATTTTCCTTTAAATAATTATTTAATGGCAAATCAACACGACACACACACACAAAGAAAGACCCCCCTACGAAGACCCCCCCCCCCCTCAAAAAAAAAACCCACCCAAACAACAAAAAACCCAAAAACAAAACAAACAACAACAACAAAACAACAACAACAACAAAAAAACAACAACAAACAAACAAACCCAGCAGGCACAAACAAATAAACAAACAAACAAAGGAAAAACCACAAAAGAAGAAAAAGGAAGAAAACACATTCAACAACAAAAAAACAACAACAACAAACTACGCACAAAACTAAAGAAAACCACACTGAATCATAGTATAAAAAGTTGTTTATTCAAAGTTTAGTAATACAAAATAATACATCCCGAATATACCTACAAAATGCTATTTACACGATTCGTTATGAGAAATATTTACAAACTGTTACGTTCTACCGTACATATAGTCGACGTTTTCCTTCTCACAAAATTGCGACTTCTTAAATTAGAAAGTATTGCATTTGTACTGACTGGCTGAACTGAATAATATACACACGATATTTAGTAATATACAAACTGACCATTGAAAACATGCAAGTTCTAATACCAGTATATATACAATTGAAACCGGCATTTTAATATATAATTATTGTGTCAATAAATGTGTCAAACATCACTGAAACATCACTGAATCGAATACGAGTCCGTGTATATAACAAAATGTTTATGTATATAGTCGTCCTATGCCGCTGTGCAACGGCCCGAGTGTAAACAAAGTAGTCTTGTCAAATCAATTAGTAGGTTCCGTCTGCACCAATGTACGTGCGTATGCGTGTGTGTATCTGTTTGCACGTGTGTGCGCCAGTGCGTGTATGTTGTGTGTGTGTGTGTGTGTGTGTGTGTCTTCATATACATTTGTGTGGGGTGTGTAGTGTGTATTGATCTTAGCGTTTGTATTGAAATAAATTTTAAGTCTCCAACGGAGCTTTTGTATAGATCGTTACTAAGTGTTGAATTCGTTTCTTCATCTCATGCACTTATGACACCATGCTTACATTGATTCAACAAAGGCAGAGCGTTTTTATTTTAAAAGTAAAAACCCCCCATATTTTTATCAATGTACAACCATTGTAAGTTCATTCTACATACACATAAACAGATGGTCGTAATATAAAGGAAATATAACATTCTAAATGCCAATTCTAAAACAGACCCTTAACAGTTAAACAAAAAAGTTCAGCTTTAACACTATCATCCATGCACACATCCGGTCGTAATATTAAAAATAACGCAATTTCAACCGTATCATATGCACACTAATATACAAAATATCGTAATTATAGAAACGCAATATCATTTAACTGCTAAATACCTAATTTCGTTATTATCACATATAATATATAAACACCAAAACTCTTTAATGCTCACTTAAATTACATTTTAAGTTATTTTAGTGGTAAAGCAAGAAGTTGATGTTGGTTTAAAAATGGGGCTTAGTTTATATTCTTCAAAACTGGGTTGTTGAATTCATTTTTGATATAACGTATATATGATATATTTTCACTCTATATGAAATGGTGTATTAATAAGCATTAGGGAGACCCCCATAGCTTCTCAAATAGATTTTATGCTTAAATACGTTTGGCGTAAATCTTGCTGTATATTGGATTTTTGAATTGAGCTTTGGAATCACGAACAAAAGAACAAATATATATTGCACATATATTATTACCGTTAAGAACGAGCAATTTGAGTTTCCGTTATATAGCCATATATAGCACTATTTGTTTCCTGTTAAACACTTTGTCAAAAATACACCATCTTGTCACACACATTAAAGCACCGTCTGAAACACATTATCTAACAAAACATCAGATAACATTATCATACATTACCGTATCAAACAATGCATTATCAAAAAACCTTATATAATGATCTGTTAACCGATACATCATTAAACAAGACATAAGATAACCGTATCCAGCTGTGCCTGGTAACAATGCATTATCATATAATATCTTACATTTTCAGTGCAATCAAAGTATGTGATATTTTTCAGATCACATACTTTGAGAATTTGATACTTTGCAAAGTAGATGTAAATTAGTCGAGGTCTCGGCACTAGGTTTATTGACATTTAAGCAAACGTACTTGGGTGACACTCCATGATTGACGTATGCATTCATAGTCATCAAATAAAAACATTTTCAATGGCAATTTGACACTGAAAGCTGTCCAGCGTTCAGAAAACAAAAAACGTTAGACATAACTTTATTTTGATGTAAGGGTATCCAAAATGACGTTATTCGAGTTTGACGTCATTTCCATTCAAAAATACACCGCGCCACATATTCTTACGTCATTTGAATATCTAGTAATGACGGACTGGAATTAAAGTTGCGTGTACAGTTTACAAAAACAGTTGTATTAACCTTGAGCTTATATGATAAAGAGATTATTACCCTCGTGTATTTCGGTATCGTCAATATCATATATTAGGAATACAAATAATGTATTATGCTCGCCAGAGGCTCGCATAATACAATTTTTATTCCTAATATATGATATTGACGATACCGAAAAACACTCTGGTAATAACCTCTATTTATCAAACAAAACATCAGATGAGGTTATAGTTACTGACTGGGCTCGAACTTAAGAATGTGTCTCCTATGGCAATTTTGTAAAGAATTGCCATGGGTGAAACAGCCCACCGACTGCAATTTTGAGCCTGCCTATGGCAATTGTTTTAAAAGTGACATTTGCAGCAACATAACTGAAAGGTAATTTTGCTGTAGGTAGACATATTTTAAATGTACAAATGTTAAATATTGGCAGATATTGTACACCAGGTGTATACATGTTTCCATTATTGGCGAGCTTTACCGATGTGACAAAAGTGCCGTTGCCGTCGTTGAGTTCAAGCCCTATCATTCATTATCAAACAAAACATTAGAAAACCGTATCATACAATGCCATATCAAATAAATTATCAAACCAAACATCAGATAACGTTATCATGAAATGTTCTATCAAATAATGTATTATTAAACCAAGCAATCAGATACCGTTATCATACAACACAATGTCAAGAATACATTACCAAACAAACCATCAGATATCCTTAACATACCCTGTCAAACAACACATCAGGTAATGTTATCATACAATACCGTGTCAAATAATACATTTGTAAGCACTACATTTTCAGATAATATTTATTTTCAGATAAAGTATCTTTTCAGTCAAGATCTCTCACACATAACGACTATAAAGTTTAGGCATTAACAAGCAGGGGCCAGTTGTCCTCACGTTAGCTGTCTTATTCAGTGGTTAAAAGCAATTTTCAAACTCAAAGATTGAATCAATACACATAATCATTGAAAACATACTGTTGATACTTGATTTAGAACAATCAAAGGTATCCATATATAACACAATCTATTAGACTAACCCAGGGTTACTTTAACTAGGCTTTGAAAAAGTGGGCCCACATTTCTAAAGTTGCTGCAATAAAAAAGCAATACACTATGTTTTAGTAAATAATTTTGATATATTACAATATTTAAGTTTAGTATTGTCTGTTATTTCTTTTACGTTCATTGGGACTAGGAACAAAAGAAATCATTCGCAAACTGCGTGAATTGGCGAAGCCGTTCTCACATACGTTTGTGGATAAAAAAAAATTGTACATACCCAGATGAACTTAAAACAATATGGTACCTATAATTAAATTTGAAACATACTTTCTAATAATAACATTAAAAGTTCATATTTTATTTTTGAATTAATATTTGGATCTTAAATAATAACGCTCAGTAAGACAGAGTTCCCATATAAATTGACGTCATCAGATATGATGTTCCCTGATAACGTTATTTTTACGTTCGTTCGAGAAATGCACAAAGTTGCTACGGCTCAACCAATGGTATGACATTAAATAATAATGAATGTAACAGACATTTAAACTATTTGTTGGTGTAGAAAATAAAATACCTAACTGCCAAAAACAATTCTAATACCTACATGGGAATATCGTTTGGCTTGAATATAGATAATGTTTTAAAAAGAAAACAATTAAACTGTTTGAAGTCGCACCTAATATGATGTATAATACGCACACACACACATATACGTACGTACGTACGTACGCACATACATACATACATACATACATACATACTGACACTTGTACACACATACATACATATAAATACGCTCGTCCTACAAAAAAGTCATCATAAGCTTTCCCTCAAAACGAAAAAACCCAACTTAAACATTTTACTACAATATTAGATATGAGCAAACGCAAACCTTTAGCAATGTAACGTAGTTTAGCAAGAACATCGTGACCCCTGACATCACTTCATAGCTTAGCAAAATGCAAAAAATACGAAAACTAGAAATATAACCCAATTCAGTTTCGTATATATATATATATCCCTGGTTACATTGGTTACTAGTGTAGCAATACCTCTGTAAATAAAGTCTGTTACAATATTACCTCATCTGGGCTTGGGTTAAACATATAAAACCAGTGATACATCTCGCTCAAACATGTCAATTCTGATTAAAAATATTAACATTTTCCTTTTATCTAAAAGGCATACGCCTTCGTACTTTAAAACTTTAAAATCTAGACTCAAGGCTTTCAATGAGTCTCCATCATTCAACTAGCATATAGTTAACGTCTGGACCCTTCACAAACGCCTCGAGCCTGGACTCTTCACAAACGCCTCGAGCCTGGACTCTATAGTTTTATAATATAGGGCATACTTGTAAATACTGTACAGCAAAGACGTCTCAGCTTTGACTGTAACAAAAGGACATGTGTTAAGCATCCACCTGCTATAAAAGTTTTACACACTGCTTTAGGTAGCTGCTTAACTCAAGTTCACAAACGTAACGTGTGCCTTTCTGGTACATAAATCTGAATGATAAAACTGTTATCGGATTTTAAAATCGTATTTCCGCAAAAACAAAATGCAAGGGATGTATTGACAATGCCGTGCCTGCTACCACAAAGGACTGTTATGTGCTTTGTCTATAGGTGGACTGCCACTCCCCAGGATGATACATCCTCCATTATCTCCCCGCAGGAGGACTGCCACTCATCAAAAACGATTTTATTGCATTGTCTTTATTGGACTACTGAACATATTGCCCAGCATTCTAAAGAAACGCCACTGGAACTGTCTCACGCATGTGCTCATTACACCGAGGTACTGGCTGGAACAACATATGGATCACCACGAACTGTTACGAAGACCAGCAGTCTGGAATCTCTCTAGTACACTGTAGTATTTGTTCATTCACCCTGTAACTTCCATTTGGGATGCTCGGGAAGAAGACTGTCGTCCATGTATTCAGAGTAGTGGAAAGATGGTGAAGAAACCCCCACTGGTAATCTTTTTTATTCAGCTAATGTGCTTAAGAAAATGTACCCAACTGAGCATTATTTGTGACAACATGAAATCTCCCGTGTATCGCGTTCTGCAGCTTACTCTTGACATTTCCATCTGGACTGATGAAGAGGACGAAGGCGAGTCCAGTCCCTGGAAGTCCGTTTACAACTACTTTACGGGCCTCAGAAGAAGTATAGCCAAGTCGAGTCAGATCTCTTTCATTCTATTCTGTATCTGCATCATTTGCATCTCAATCTTTACACATCATCAGAAGAAGCAATAGTGTTTGGCTACTAAACGCAATTTCTGGAAATACATATGGACCACAATTCATTTGAAGCTCTTTGACAGACGCCGGGATCTACAGTATATTCAATTCAATATCGACTTTCCAAATCACCAACAGGAGCAGAAACATATGCTTCTACTTTGAAAAGGTGATCCCAAAGATAAATACTGTCTTCGATTCACTGGAAGATATATTTTATACTGCACCATCGCCAACCTGTTACTCGATTGTATGCCGAGATGGGCATTGTGATAAACAGTCCACTCGTGTATCTGCTAAGATGGAAATTGTGATAAACGTATTCAATGCTGATGTTACTCGAACAGTCAAGCTATCAGCCTGCGCCTCCCTCCCAATAATTATACATTTAATCTACCCATCTGTCTACAAACCAGGCAAGAAAGAGTTTCATTCCATCCTAATTGAGTTTTAATTTAGTAAGGACTATTTCTATTTCCTTCCAATGACTCTCATCATATACATGTGTACTTTATCACCCTCAATATAATTCTATGACGCGCACAGTTCCATTATCCGTCCAGTTTCCAGTGCTGTGCTACAGTAATGTGTCTATTTTATACTGCTTGAAAACACACACAGAGTACTTGTTCAGTCGTAATCCCTTTGTTCAGTAATATAGTTGAACATAATTCAGTCTGTGCTCTGAACATCAGTTACTGGAGCAAAGAAAGCACTAGCAGAATGTGCCAGCAGCTACTAAAACAAGCGCTACTATAGTTTATTTTTTAAATGATATAAAAATAATTCTACCATGAATTAAACTTTTTTTTGTTGGGATCTACATTCACATATGAGCAGAGGACAGATGATCTTCATGCAGTTTTTATAACACCAGTCATCGAACTGTGGCAGGCCCGTGTAGCGCCCTGTCGCCTTGCACAGGTACTTTCCCGCCGTGGAGACAATCTTCTTCTGACTGGCTAGCCGAGCGGTGCTCACCGCCTTCTGGTAAACTGACCCTTCGACCACCTTCTGACTGCGCCGCTTCACGACAGGCTTACGCTGTGCAGTTTTACGCTGTACGGTTTTACGCTGTGGGGCTTTACGCTGAAGTGCGTTACGCTGAAGGGCGTTACGTTGTAGGGCGTTACGCTGAATACTCCTGGCCTGTTTCTGTATCCGTTTTATCCGATTCTGCAGATTAGGATGGTCGTGGTCTGTAGTTGGCGGGGCTTGTGTGTGCGTCTGCGCTCGAGAAGTCTGGACGACTCTGGGAGCTACCATGTGCGACTGAACCATGTGAGGCTGTGCTACGTCCGTGTGGGTCTGTGGCTGCGCACGAAGAACGGCGGCCATTGGGTAACTCTGAGCGCGGTTTGGGTTGTATGCTGCGACCTGTTGCGAGTATGGTTTGCTCCAAGGTAAAGTCTGTGGATAAACAGAATAGCTCGGGTACATCGGGGTTGTCTTACATACACACATGGCGCCAGGACAGAAATTAGCGTTACAGTTAGCCGTACACCACTCGTCCATCCCGCCTCCTAGTGTCATGGTCGCTCGACACTTCAACAGAGGGCGTACAGATCGGCCCCAGAAGTATCCAAACCTCGGCTGATATTGGTACCAAACGTTTGGCTGAGGTTGTCTCGGCTGGCCACCAAACGGATTGTTGGATGGATGCTGAGGTATTAGCTGTTGTGGTTGCTGCAAAACGTGTTGTGGCTGCTGTATGACGTGTTGTGGCTGACGTAGAACACGTTGTGGCTGTTGTAAGACGCGCTGTGGTTGTGTTATTACCTGCATGATGGGTTGGCGTGGTGTGTTTCTGCGAAGAGTGACGTCATTCTGTCTCCGGTTCACCTGTTTTCGAGCAAACCCGGGATATCGCTGAGAAATTCTTCGACCAAACGGACTGTTGGACTGCTTTGCACGTTGTGTTATAGTCGGCGACTTGCTTAGCGTGTTTGTTTTCGGTTTCGGTTTCTCGGTGATGCAGTTTTTAGGATTGGTCGTCCCCAAGGCTAGCATTGCCGGCTTGGTGGATTTCTTAATGTCGTCAGGTTGTACTCTGATTCGAAGAGTTCTCGCAGTTTTCCTGTACTTGTAGAATGGATTCCTGTGTCGCTTGATCGATCGCAGCTTAGATGTTTCAACCACCCATGGCCTACCTCCTTTGGACGGAGTCCTTGTTGACTGGATTGTCTTCTGCGTCCAGGTTTTTGATCCTTTCTTCTGCTTCAGCTGCTCTTCTGGCCAGGTGAAAGTGTCCGACGATGCTCTCCAGTTGTATTTCGAATCATCTGGATGTTTCAGCCCTTTCTTCAAGTGGATGGCATTGTTGTCTTCGTTGAACATCCAAGTATTGTCCTTTTGGGATGACACTGGTTGTTCTGGTTTCTTGACAGCTTCTTCGACCTTCTTTTGAACAGAAATTTTATTCGATGACTTGGGTGGGCTTTTGGTGACCTTTGACACTGGTTTTGGAGTTACCTTTACTTTAGCTTCTTTGTCGTTAGGCGTGGTGGTGAAAGGCGTAAACTTGCTGGTGGACTGGCCGGGTTTGTGTGTTGGTGGAGGACCAACAACTTTCTTTGTTGTCGTCTGTTTCATGTTCTTCTCCTTTGTCCATTTTGATTTCTTCCCTTTCGGGAGGATCTCCACATCAGCGCAGTTGTAAAATTCCTCCTGCGGTCCGCAGCCGAGACAAAACAGTCCAGATTTTGTGTCTTTGTCCCAAGTGTTTCCTGAAAAATAAATTAATATTTTTTAAGAAAATATAATTTGTACAGTCCTGTTGCAGAGAACAGTTTAATATCACATAGGATGGAGAGACTGAAATATACCTTACTGGATGCACCACGGTGATGACGCAGGCACCAAAGCCATACTGATATGAACACTAACGACACTAAATTGTCGTGTGAAATATGTGACGCGAAAGGGTTGTAAACAAATTGTACGTGGAAAGGCATTTAAATTTCCCTTAAAACTGTTGTCTTAGGCTATATGAGGAATAGAATACGATACTCGTGTATGTTACGTAAAATACATTTTATAACCTGTTGATTAAAGATAAAAAATAGTATCTAACAATCATGCCGTGTTCTATGTTTACAAAAAGAAAAATGCCACCTTACGATCTTAACTGTTGGTTATAAATCTAAATAACAAAAGAGCTATCGCAGTTTAACGCCCAACACACACCACAGCTGTGACTAGGCCTGGGTCTGGGTCTGGGTCTGGGTCTAACGTGTATGGTTTTAGTTGAAAATGAAACGCACTGAATCGAATGTTATAAAACAAACCGCATCTATGCTGGCATACAGTGTTTCAACCTTACTTTTTCAATTTATTAATGAACGACAGGACAGGTATATATTAATTAATGTGGAATTATGATTATTATTGTTGGTGTTTATAGAAAAAATATATCTTTAAAAACATGAACACAGTTAATATATGATAACATTTAACAGTTACAGACCCAGACGTGAAAATATACTACACACGATGGGCCGAATTTACGAAGCCTGTTTTCTTCAACGCAGGTGTTTAAGCGTTGAAAATACACGTAGTTATAAACGTGTAAGATAAACAGGTGTTTAAGCATTGAAAATACACGTAGTTATAAACGTGTAAGACATAGACAGTTGTTTAAGCGTTGAAAATACACGTAGTTATAAACGTGTAAGACATAGGCAGGTGTTTAAGCGTTGAAAATACACGTAGTTATTAACGTGTAAGACATAGACAGGTGTTTAAGCGTTGAAAATACACGTAGTTATAAACGTGTAAGACATAGACAGGTGTTTAAGCATTGAAAATGCACGTAGTTATAAACGTGTAAGACATAGACAGGTGTTTAAGCATTGAAAATGCACGTAGTTATAAACGTGTAAGACATAAACAGGTGTTTAAGCACTGAAAATACACGTAGTTATAAACGTGTAAGACATAAACAGGTGTTGTAAATTCGGCCCGATATCTTTGCAACACTCGTCAGAAGCTGAAGCTGGGTTTGGGGTCCAAGTCGTATGTATATCTACACTGACAGAGTCCAAAATATATTTCCAGAAAGTTTGTGATTGCTTTCTCTCATGAAAAACACTGAAAATTGTAATGATGTTAGGTATTCACTAAGAATGTCCACCCCGGTAAAAGTTTTAAAGTAGATTCGATGTCATGATCAAGTATCGACAACAAAAACTGACTACAATAAATAGTGTATTAGAAAATACCGAGATAAAGTTAAAAGTGGTTTTCTTTAACGATACAACTAGAGCACAATTGATTAATTAATAATTGGCTATTGAACGCCAAACATAACATAATGCTGTTATATAAAAACCTTCACTAGTATTAAGACCAGGCATGGTGTTTATAAAATGTTTAGTCTAGACTTGAGACTCTAATAGTGTGAGTCACTAATATCATAGCAACGCCTACAAATTGTATGCGTGTAACGTCATGGGGGGGGGGGGGGGGGGGGGGATGTAGCCCAGTGATAACGCGCTCGCTCAATGCGCGGTCGGTCTGGGGTCGATCCCCGTTGGTGGGCTCATACGGCTATTTCTCGTTCCAGCCAGTGCACCACGACTGACATATCAAAGGCCCGGTCTGTGGGATGGTGCATCTAAAAGATCCCTCGCTGCTAATTGAAAGAGTAGCCCATGAAGTGGCGACAGCGGGTTTCCTCTCTCAATATCTGTTTGGTCCTTAACCATATGTCTGACGCCATATAACCGTAAATAAAATGTGTTGAGTGCGTCGTTAAATAAAACATTTCCTTCTTTCATTAAATATTGAATTTAAACGTTTTATAGGCACGGGCCCAGGTTTTAAAGGAACCATATGTTGGTCACTCAGTTAAATGAGATTAAAATGTGCTAAGGTGTCTTTGAACACATATTCTTTTCTTTTTACAAACTGAAAAGTTAATAAAAAAAACAACAACAAAAAACATGTATTCAGCCTTCAATAACCTTAAACATTGAACAATGTGTAATATTTTAACATTTTTCCAAATATATTGGCTAAACAAAGAGTTATAGGTATGGAAAGAAAACTAATATTTGTTCAAAGACACCTCAGCACATTTTAAAACTACGATTAATGTCAGTCTAACAGTTGGCTGAGAAGAAAAGATAGAGAAGAAATCCGCTACCGCCAAATAGGTAACTCCTAAGATAAAAAAGTTTTGTTTTGTTTAACGACACCACTAGAGCACATTGATTAATTAATCTATGACTATTGGATGTGATGTCAGACATCTGGCAATTCCGACATATAGTCTTAGAGAGGAAACCCGCTACATTTTCATAACGCAGAAAGGGATCTTTTATATGCACTTTCCCACAGGCAGGAAAGCACCTACCACGGCCTTTGACCAGTTGTGATGCACTGGTTGGAACGAGAAAAAACCCCAATCAGTTGAATGGATCCACGGAGGCGGTTCGATCTTGTGACGAAAGCATCTCAAGCGAGCACTGAACCGACTGAGCTAAATCCCGATCCTAACAGTAAATGATGTTGTAATGAATGTAACACGAAGTTAATTATAAACCTATACACGAAATGTCAGGTTGTAATGAATGTAACACGAAGTTAATTATAAACCTATACACGAAATGTCAGGTTGTAATGAATGTAACACGAATTTAATTATACACATATACACGAAATGTCAGGTTGTAATGAATGTAACACGAAGTTAATTATAAACCTATACACGAAATGTCAGGTTGTAATGAATGTAACACGAAGTTAATTATAAACCTATACACGAAATGTCAGGTTGTAATGAATGTAACACGAATTTAATTATACACATATACACGAAATGTCAGGTTGTAATGAATGTAACACAAATTTAATTATAACCTATACACGAAATGTCAGGTTGTAATGAATGTAACACGAATTTAATTATACACATATACACGAAATGTCAGGTTGTAATGAATGTAACACGAATTTAATTATACACATATACACGAAATGTCAGGTTGTAATGAATGTAACACAAATTTAATTATAACCTATACACGAAATGTCAGGTTGTAATGAATGTAACGCGAATTTAATTATAAACCTATACACGAAATGTCAGGTTGTAATGAATGTAACACGAATTTAATTATAAACCTATACACGAAATGTCAGCTCAGTATCTCAAGGCATTGCAAAACAAAAGTCCGGAAAACTAAATATTGGATCACTTAAGTTCAAGGGCCATAATTCTGTCAAAATGGGTAAATCGCCATGAGAATCAAACTTGATCTGTAACAGTAAAGCTACAAACAAAATTGGCATTAAAAAAACACAAAATACAAAAACAACAAAAAACACCCGGAAAACTATATGTGGGTCAGACGGACGGAGATGAAACCTATAGCTGGACTGATAGGGGACTGAAAACAGAGCTATAGGTATGGAAAGACAACGAATATTTGTTTAAAGACACCTCAGCATATTTTAAAACTATTATTATTTTTAATCTAACATAATTATTTAGAATTTTTTTTTTAAAAGACAGAAACAGAGAAGAAATCCGCTGCCACCTAGTAGGCAACTCCTAAGGATAATGTAGCAAGGAATAGTTTTTTTCCTTTTTAAACTACTGTTGTTTGGAATCTAACATGTTACAGGTGGTCTATAGAGTATGTTCGAAAAGGTATTTGGAGCTGATCCATTTATATTACATGGTATGATCACAGAAAAGGAGCTGGACGTAGCCCAGTGGTAAAACGCTCACTTGATGCGGGGTCGATCTAGGATCGATCCCCGTCGCTGGGCTATTTCTCGTTCCAGGCAGTGCATCACTACTAGTATATCAAAGGCCGTGGTATGTGTTATCCTGTCTGTGGGATGGTGTATACAAAAAATCCCTTGCTACTAATGGGAAAATGTAGCGGGTTTCCTCTTTAAGACTACATGTGAAATTTACCAAATGTTTGACATTCAATAGCCGATAATTATATTAATAAATCAATACGCTCTAGTGGTGTCGTTAAAGAAAACTAATTTAACTTTGATCTTAAAGAAAGGCGTTAGCAGTTCTGTGTTGGCGTGGAGTCGCTCCTGGACCCCAGTGGATGAGAGAGTTTGTTTTAATTGTCACAGCTGTGTACAGGATGAACAGTATGTCCTGCTCCATTGGTCCATGTATAAAGATGTGAGGAACATTTAATTTATTAAAGGGACTGTCATAGATTTGCAGCCATTGTAAAATATTTCCAAGAAACAAAGCGTTTTTGCCAACTAAAACTATATATTAAGTAAATGTTCCTACATGTATGTAGAATACCAGTGTTTGTATATCGAATGTGTTTCCGATCGTGTGCTAATGTTTGTAACAGTGATTGTTCATTTTACTTCGTAATATATATTTGTTCGTACATACGTACGTAAATCTTTCAACATAAACTCTGTTTTGGGCCACTACAAACATTAGGACAACAAAAAACAATCTTGTTTATACAGACACTGATATTCCAAAGAGGAAAATATCTGTAAAATGTAAAACTAGAGATATAAAAAGAAATGTTAGTCGTAAACGTGTTACAGTGGCCGTACACTTGGGACCGGCCCTTTAACTGAGTGGAATTATGGCATGGTTTTCGTAACTGCTACAGATGCAAAAAAAGACATACGGATTAATTGTAGAAAAACGACATCGTGTTTTATGTGTTAGCCGAACGTTTTAAACATTAACATTAACAGAATTGAATGTGTAGGGTTTTTTAATTTATGGAATGTTAGTGGTGTATGATACTGTTTTATTACCTGTACTTGATGTGTTTTAAAAACATGCATCTTTGTAATATCTATGTCTGTAATTTAAGGGGAGTAAGATTTGTATTTCATTTCGTGTTAAATTATTTATTAGATTTAATTTATTTTAATGTAATATTTATATTTTTTGTTTATGTCGATTATTTTATGTAGTCTCTAAAACGCCATATATTGTAATATTGTGTATTTTACATTTTATGGTGAGACTTTTATAAACAGTTATTTGTCTGTCCATGACATGGTCTTGTATTAGTATATACTTAACCACATTTGGTGGGGAAGAGCACCAATTTCTTGACAGTCATAGGCTGTGTATTCCGTCGGACCACCTTTCTGTGTGAGTCGCTTCGATTCCATCCAGAAATGGTTTTAAAATTGGTACGAGATGTTGAATTTTATTCTACGTTTATATATATTTAGTTGTAATATTTAATTTTTTTAACACTGATTTAATTTGACTTTGTATTTTTATTTCTAAATTAATCATCGATATTCAAACACTACCTAGCCCGATTACTCTGCCTTTGGTAATTTTGACATACAGTCTTAGAGGAAACCCGCTGTATGTTTCCATTAGCAGCAAAGGCTCTTTCATATGCATTTCCGACAGACAGGACAGCACATGTCACGGCCTTTGATATGCCAGTCGCGTATGATTGGGATGAGAAAGCCCCAATCAGAGAATGGGTCCACTAAGGGTTTCGATCCTACGACGAAAGCACCTGAGGCGAGCACTTCACCGACTGAGCTAGACCCCGCACAGATGTTGTATATTGCTTGTATTCCATGGAAACGAAATCACCAGAAACTATAGAGAATGTAATCGCGGTTTTCCCTTGACTACCAAGTTCTGATAAACCCCCAGTTTCCTTGTGCTAACCCATGTAGTCTGTCAAAACGTTTAGTATTTTTAGTATTTATAGATGATTCTTGGGCTCATTTGTGAGTATATAATTCAGAATTACTGCTGTGAAATTAAACTGATTTGGGGGGTTTTCTCGTTCCAACCAGCGTACCACAACTGGTCAAAGGCCGTGGTATGTGCTTTCCTGTCTGTGGGAAAGTGCACATAAAAGATCCCTTGCTGCATTAGGAACAATGTAGCGGGTTCTTCTGTTGACTACGTGTCAGAATTACCAAATGTTTCGTATCCAATAACCGATGATTACTTAATGAATGTGCTCTAATGGTGTTGTTAAATAAAACACACTTTTATTGCTGTACATTCAGAGCAAGCTGTTTTAGCGCACGTCTGTCATGGGCACAGGTGCCAGACTCGGCCGGCTCCTCCGTGCAGGACAGGAAAAGGTTGGGGTGGATGGGAGAAGGGACCGCCTGCACTGACAGGTGCAAGAGATCACCAGCAGCCCGACCGGGGTCGGTAGCAGGCAGAAGGTTAGTTTGGGTGCTATGGAATTTGGAATGTTCCGTAGGATTAATGCCAAAGGGGAAAAAGATGCGCAGTTTGAATGAAGGAAATTTGGCTCATTTGTGATCGGTCCATCGAATTGAAAAAGGGGAGCTATATATGTTTTAGAACTTCGTTTACCGAGACTAGCTCGTTAAAGTCGATTAGCAACAAGGCATCTTTTATATGCATTATTTCAAAGGCAGCAGTGGCCGGAAATAGCCCAAAAGGCCGACCGACAGGGATCCACCCTAAGTTGACCGTGCATCAGACGGGCGCTTTACCACTGGGCTACGTCACGCACCCTGACGAATTTGCTTCGTAAACAAATCGTTTGAAATTTGATTATTGTCAACTGTTTTGAAATAACACAGAGCTCACTGGTGTGATGTAAGACTACTACACACTTCTCTCTTACTGCCAATCAATGTCCTGAATGTACATCCCAGGTAGCCAACGTGTGTCCAGGGCAGCGAGCATGGATCTTAGTTATACAGAACCTCCAACTGCGGAATGTCCTTCTCATTGTATGTTGTATTATTGTTATTTTTCATTTATATCTAAACCGTCTTTGTATAAATCGTCGTGTTTCTTATATTTCTATGTCAAAGAGTAAGAAATGTTACTTAATACAAGGACACGTAGCTCGCCTTCCTAAAACGATACGACGCGTTGTATATATATATATATATATACCTAGCAAAAACAAAGTACTTTATTAAAACTGAAAACGTGTTTGTAATTTACAATAATAAATGATTGCACCTCTATAAAAAGAAAGAAATGTTTTATTTAACGACGCACTCAACACATTTTATTTACGGTTATATGGCGTCAGACATATGGTTAAAGACCACACAGATTTTGAGAGGAAACCCGCTGTCGCCACTACATGGGCTACTCTTTCCAATTAGCAGCAAGGGATCGTTTATTTGCGCTTCCCACAGACAGGATAGCACACACCATGGCTGGTGCACCTCTATAAAAGGCTGGTGGGTACACGGTTCGCAGCCCGGTACCAGTTCCCACCCAGAGCAAGTTTTAACAACTCAATGGGTAGGTGTAAAGTCACTACTCCCTCTTCTCTCCCACTAACCCCTAACAATTAACAACTAACCCACACAGCCCAGATAGATGAGGTGTGCGCCCAGGACTGCGTGCTTGAACCGTAATTGGATATAAGCACGAAAATAAGTTGAAATTAAATGAAATGCACCTCTATGTATAAGCTTCTGACATAGGTGCTGAAATGTTGGGGTCAGTTTAGTGTTCATGTATGCAGTTTGTGTCAGCCAACATAGTCAAAGACAAGTTTGGCTCAACCAAATGTACATATAACTTACTGGGTAACTATGACTTAACAAATATTCTTAGTCCAAGTCAAAGAAGCATCTAGCTATGTAGGGTGTTGGATCCCATGACATGCATATATGCTTACTTTGGGAGGAATGATGCTTTAAAATCAACATATTAGAGGGTAACCACACCAGTCAGCATCAATGCACAACTGAATTGCTCAATCAGAAAGATGTAAGGATATACATGCTTGAATTGCTCAGCATTGAGACTAACATTCGTGTTTGGTGTTCGATGCTATGCAGGGTAAAGTCCATTTGCTTGATCACAGAGCTTGGGATCAGTCATGGTTGATGAACCACGCCATACAGTTAAGGACTTGTTCAGTGATGTGTGTTGTCCTTGTTGTTTCATTATAATCGTATTTCTGCACAGTTCTTTACACTGTGTTTTTATTTGACTCTTGAATTTTGATGTTGATCATCACTTTATGTTTTGAATTACCATAGTTTGACACGCAATAGCCGATGCATTTTTCGTGCTGGGGTGTCGTTAAAGATTCATTCATTCATTCATTCATTCATTCATTCATTGTTGTTTCATTGGTCGAAATATTTTAATACAATATCTTTATTTCAGCCCATTATATGGTGATACTTTCTTGATATGGTGATACTTAACTGTTACAAATTAATGTTGGGAGTGCTACTTCTAATGTCATCAACAATAACACCGTGCCCAATGATTTTCGAACATATTTCAACTGACCAAACAATGACAGTGCGTCCGTTCTTTAATATGTATAGAATTATTGGAAGATTAAATTCTGTTTGAGCTGCTACAAGAAACAAAATGCGTCGTTTTTATTATTAATAAGTCTTTAATATCAATTCTAATACCGTTCAAATTATTTGAAAATGAAATCTTGTTAGATACTACACACAACAAACAACACACACACACACACACACACACACACACACACACACACACACACACACATATATATATAGTCGAACTTGGTCTAACGGGCACCTCTATATAACGGCCACCTGCCCCTAACGGCCACCCAGAACCCCCCCAACGCATTTCTTTCTTTATTTGACCTCTCTAGAGCGGCCACCTGTCCTACGCGGCCAGCGGCCACTATTTTTCAGCAAAAATTAGGTCTGAACCTGCATTATCGGCCAAAATTCCCCCCCCCCCCCATTTTTTTAAAAATTCTTCCCACCATATATAATCGTACAGCGATTTAGTTCCCGATAAATCCCATCGTTTTCTGCAGTGCCGCCATTGTTGTGTCACGTGACCGGAAAGTTTGGCGATTTGATTCGACTCAACAAATAATAAATTATTTTGATGTCATCATATGATGTTATTGTCGTAAACAAATATACGTTTACTAATACTAAGCATTATTTTAATCCTTTTGTTAATTTGGTAAATGTCAACAGCTGTTCGGTTCCGGCGCTTGTATAATTTGCATTCGTTAGTTCAGCTCAATCGTTACTCGATAACAAGGCGACTTCTCATTGGCTGTAGCCTACGAAAGCAGAATGTATTAAAGTATCTAAGTTGTTGCGGTATTATCAAAGGCATTTATAATCAAGGTGTCTGAGTAGTTCCTACCGTTAACTGGTCATGATTGTTGTCCACAAGCAGTTTGCACCAAGCGGCAAACATTAATGGAATTTAGTTAAGCCGGTATGCTTTGGCAAATCGCGACCTTTGTTTACCAAAATTGTTTTGTTTGCGGTTCGCGACGTAATCCCAATGCAAGTACCGTACCAACGGATTAGCGGCAACATAAAACTAATAATGAGTAGAACATGTCACTTAAGTAATACATCCCAATTAAATAAAAGTAAATTTCAGTTTTGTTTTATTTATTTATGAACAAACTACTAGTATCAAACAAAATGCCACCGAAAAATCGTTCTGCCTTAACTTTAGAACAACGAGTAGAAGTTATCAGGATGTCCGAGAAAGAACGTTTAGGGTTTCGATTGATTATTTTGGGACCTCTATATAAAGGCCACCTGTCCATAACGGCCACTTTCTGTTGGTCCCTTGAGTGGTTGTTATATACAAGTTCGACTGTATATATATATATATATATATATATATATATATATGTATTTTAAACCCGCTTATTGAGTGTTCGCGAACGGACAGCGAGCGCTCGGTCGCCTGAACGAACTACAGCTGTGGGACACTGGTAGCGACGGGGGAAAACTCGAGTCTGTATAGGGTACTCGATCCTACAAACCATCGCACCTCAGCTAAGTGTGCTGCTACAACTGGCTTAGTCAGGGCAAATGGCAAATGTCCCCAATCATACGTCATTTTCCTCCACCACATTTTATATTTTCGTGTCACACCATAACATTAGCAAGAGAGTGTGAATGCCCTCCAATATGGATGCCCCTACTGAGGCACGGGCATAGGCTAGTACGTCTCGAGTCCTTTCACAAGATGGTGCGAACAAGATGGCGGTCGGTTTTATCTCATTTAATTATATTTGTACGTCATTAAACCATATGCTTGCTGCCTGTTACATTATAAGAAATGGAGGGAAAACAAAAGTCGAATGTGTAGAATGCAGTACAATGGTATAATTTGGAATCCATGTTCAGCGCTGGAATTAAGATGCATAATGCTATTTTACTTTATTCTTTAGTCTCATTATCATCTAGTGTAAGTGTCGGGTACTCGGGTCCGAGACAAGTTTGACCCTCGAGTACTCGAGTCTCGTGGAGGCCCTAGCGTCCCCTGATATAAAATCCTGACTACGCCAGTGTCTGCTACCGAGCTACATAATTGGCCCTAATTGCGCCTTAAAGACGCAAATCTTCGTTTCTCACCTGTCCTGTACTTCCACTGCATAACGCACTGTTTGCAGGTCAGACCTGGCGGGAGTTGAACCGTGTAGTTGAAGAAGGCGTTGTACTTGCCCTTGGGGACGAAGTACTTCATCCCCTTCCCGTCAGGCCTCATCAACACGTTCTCGTCCAGACACTTCTGCGTGACCTTCTTCTTGGGGTCATTCACCGGGCAGATTCTAAATTCAAACCAGCCCAGATGATTGGCTGTCAGGTGTACGGTGACCGAAATCTGATCGCCCTCGTGATAGCTACGTGTCAGAATCCCATTGGCGTATCTCCCGCCAGCCTCGTGTTCCTGGTTGCCATGGAACGGATCTCCGCAGACGCCACATTTGCCGTTGTTTCGTAGCCATTGAACCTGAAATTAATAATAATAATAATAATAGTAATACATTATTGCTGGTAATTACTGCGTTTGTATTGCGGTGCAGGTTCCCATTCAGGGTGAACTTTAACGGGTCTTTTGGAAGGCGTAAAACCACTACACTGACGTCTCTCTTACTAATCACCAACAACAAACCATTAACACAGATAGCTGGGGTGTGTACCCAGGACAATGTGATGGAACTTTACTGGGACATAAATAAAAAAAAGCAAGTCGAAATGTTTGCCTATACAACAGCCATTCTCCACGACAACAAATCTTTCCTACTTCATCCCAAATTTGACATGTCTAAACCTACACAAGACAGAGCTCAATGGGCGTTTTAACAGTTGTCGTAAAATGTATTCATGAATCGTTGTCAAAACAGGTCACCATATGTTTTCAACATACGAGCAGTTGTGTCTAAAACAGCCATTATTGCACCCTCCTGCCCCGGAATTGGTCACTGGCGAAGTCAGAGGCTAAATCCGAGGTGGGCGTGCCTGAACCTCTGTGGATATGGGCACGTAAATAGAGTTCCCATCCCATCCCATCCCATTATTGCAGCTCAGCCGCAAATCTTGTTTTAGCCGCACTCCACATTGTGTCGGTCTAGTTACGGTTATGCAACGGTTATGCAATACATATTTAAGAATTAAAAACAGTTTGTGTCAATACTGTTTCCTTTCTGAATATATTACGTGTAAAGTTTTATGTGTGTTACACTGAACGTGGAAATAGATATAGAGCGCGTATAGAATACGACAGGGTTGGTCGTTAAATAACAAATATCTTACAATGATATGTTTCAAAGCGTATCTATCGAGCACAAGTTGTAATATAAATGTTATCTAACGGTGTGGTTCTATTTCCTAAATAACCTCAGAAACCAGGTTTAAAACATCGTTTCCAGCTACAAAGTATTTACGGTGATTCTACGGCTAACTTATAAGTCACAGAGCAGTCAGTTTCGGTAATGTTTATTTCATTGGATTGTGTATCTTTCGTGACTTGGTTATGAGCCATCAATTATAAATAATATATATAAAACCCTGTAAAGCAGCTTTAAGATACATTCATTAACGTGGCAGTCAATTAGCACTAGAATAACCTAAATAATATTTATAAAACCCTGTAAAGCAGCTTTAAGATACATTCATTAACGTGGCAGTCAATTAGCACTAGAATAACCTAAATATTATTTATAAAACCCTGTAAAGCAGCTTTAAGATACATTCATTAACGTGGCAGTCAATTAGCACTAGAATAACCTAAATAATATTTATAAAACCCTGTAAAGCAGCTTTAAGATACATTCATTAACGTGGCAGTCAATTAGCACTAGAATAACCTAAATATTATATATAATACCCTGTAAAGCAGCTTTAAGATACGTTCATTAACGTGGCAGTCAATTAGCACTAGAATAACCTAAATAATATATATAATACCCTGTAAAGCAGCTTTAAGATACGTTCATTAACGTGGCAGTCAATTAGCACTAGAATAACCTAAATATTATTTATAATACCCTGTAAAGCAGCTTTAAGATACGTTCATTAACGTGGCAGTCAATTAGCACTAGAATAACCTAAATAATATATATAATACCCTGTAAAGCAGCTTTAAGATACGTTCATTAACGTGGCAGTCAATTAGCACTAGAATAACCTAAATAATATATATAATACCCTGTAAAGCAGCTTTAAGATACGTTCATTAACGTGGCAGTCAATTAGCACTAGAATAACCTAAATAATATATATAATACCCTGTAAAGCAGCTTTAAGATACGTTCATTAACGTGGCAGTCAATTAGCACTAGAATAACCTAAATATTATTCTCATTTTATTGTAGTTGTAAAAGTTAAAATATTCTACATTTTATTACATGCCTCCACACCACCCCACCCCCCAAAAATTGCATCCATATAATTTCGTTTTGTTTGCTACGTATCTATTTAAATTTATTTTGATTTTATTGAAACATCCAGTTCCATTAACTCTTTTATCGTGCCTATACCTAATAACTGTTCAGGTAGGGACGGAACGTAGCCCAGTTGTAAAGCACTCGCTTGATGCGCGGTCGGTTTGGGATCGATCCCCGTCTGTGGGCCCATTGGACTATTTCTCGCTATAGCCAGTGCACCACGACTGGTATATCAAAGGCCGTGGTATGTGCTATCCTGTCTGTGGGATGGTGCCTATATAATATTCCTTGCTACTAATGGAAAAAAATGTAGTGGGTTTCCTCTCTATGACTGTGTCAAAATGACCATATGTTTGACATCCAATAGCCGATGATTCATAAATCAACGTGCTCTAGTGGTGTCGTTAAAGAAAACTTCTTGGTTCACGCACGTCCATTCCACATCCCGTCTCTTGTAAGACCAGTGGGTCAGAGGGGTATTTAAAGTTTATTTAAATTATAATGGAGGAGGGATGTTAGAGCATCATTCAAAAATGAATGCTATGATAATGTATCATTTACAATTAGGTTCACGCAAACTTAGATCGTGTACAGCTAAACATTATAATTATAATAGGCTATCCCAATTTATTAACATATTATCCTTGTGCCCTGGAGGGATATCTATTGAAAGGATTGGGCCTTACCCCTAGCAATGGTGTCCATGTAATAGGGGGATTCACATACTACGGCCTACACCCTATAGCCAGTCTAACCACCGACGTCCACAGCCACCCACCCCAGGCAATTATTCTAATTTGGGGAGAACACAACCGTGTTTCGTTGTTAAAATTTCCTCTTTTTTGCGATATTCATTGAACACGCTTTACTTGTAATACGTAACAGTATGAGGTAATCTGTTTTCTTTCTCTTTTTTTTTCTCGACTTTGGAGCGAAGCAAAGTTAATGGCAAATTAAAAAACAAATTTTTTGTTGTAAACAATCATTTTCGTTTGCTGTTACTTTCTGTTGAAAATAGTTTGGATATTATTGGAATTTTCTTATGTGAAGATGTGTCTGAATCTCATGGTGTTGACTTATTTCTTGTAATTCGCCTGGCTTAATTCTGGACAAAAGGGGTAGGTCTACAAGTTTATAACTTTTAGTCGAATATTTTTCAATTTTTTTTTAAAGGCAAAGTGAAAGCCAGTGGAACGAGTGTATATAAATCGTGCAGTGCTGTTAAATCCTAGTTGCCCTTGGCAGCATACGTAAATCGTCCGATATAACATAAAATTGACCAAGGGAAAATTGACTTATATGCTAGTGTATTAGAATATTATTACATGAATATGTGTTATGTACTTTAAATATTTTTGCATCATCAATCACGAGGTGACAGAAAATGGATTATTAATGTACATAGTCCTGCGCTACCTTTATTCTCAGACAGGTGCGAATCCAGGGAAGGATGCTGGGGGTGCCTATCTCCTCCTACATTAAGAAATGTCCCAAACAATTCAATGTTTATGAGGAATATAATAAATTTAGAGAATATAGCCATATTGCAATGTCTGTTAATTTAGAGAATATAGCCATATTGCAATGTCTGTTAATTTAGAGAATATAGCCATATTGCAATGTCTGTTAATTTAGAGAATATAGCCATATTGCAATGTCTGTTAATTTAGAGAATATAGCCACATTGCAATGTCTGTTAATTTAGAGAATATAGCCATATTGCAATGTCTGTTAATTTAGAGAATATAGCCATATTGCAATGTCTGTTCATTTAGAGAATATAGCCACATTGCAATGTCTGTTAATTTAGAGAATATAGCCATATTGCAATGTCTGTTCATTTTCTTTTGAATGCTGTGGCCGCGCGTTTTAGACGTTGCACCCCTTATCTGAATACCATAGGCGCCTTTTTTTTTGAAGCGGTACACCTCCATCATACAAAAATCCTGCATCCGCCGCCGATAAGCACAATTGTGTGGTTGATATAATGCATGTTAGTGTAGACCTACTTAGAAATATCGTAGGTGTTTCCTTTTCTTTCTTTCTTAAATTATATACATTTTTATTACACCCCTCCCGCCGCCATGGAAAATCCCACATTCGCCCTCAGACATTTTGGCACAATGAAATGATATTCGTGGGCCTCGTTTTATCGGAAATGTTATCCTTTTGCTTCCATTTTGCTTGCTATAATATTTAAGCAGAAAAATAGTAAACAGATATATCTTTAGTTGCGCTCTACCTTGTAAGTTGTAACACGATTGTAATCTTATTGCACGTATACCTACCAGATCACACTCATACATTTCAATGGCATTTCGACATTTTCCGTTAAGTTACGATAATTGACGAAGACGTTACCATATGGACGTTAACATTTATTTGACGTGACGTCAATAATGGTTTGCCGTTTTAAACTTGATTGATGTCAACGCGATGCTACGTACATTTGTAAAATAGTTAGACTTCAGACTTCAGACATGTATTATCATATTTACTTTAAATGTGTATAAATATAAAATATCCATGGATACTTAACGACGACTGCAATGTACTGTGCTGTTCTTTTGGAATATTTTATACAAGTGTCGAGTGGGTAGCCTGTATGTTTGATGCTTGGAGGTAAGTTTTCTTTTGTTGTTGTTTATTATGACCATTGGAGCAAGGAGTCGGATTCAAGAGAGGAACTCCCCCCCCCCCCCCCCTTAAAGTGTCTCTATTTGTTTTTCTTTTCTGTCTTTATTTGGGTTGCCCTTTTCACGAGCTGGTCAATGTTCCCTTTTCGCCTTCGTCCCACAATTTGTGTTTTAAAATAAATAAATAAATAATAATAATAATAATAATAATAATAATAATAATAATAATAATAATAATAATAATAATATAATAATAATAATAATAATAACTATAAATTACAATTAAAATAGTTCCTGGATCCGGGCAGGTGGCGCCCACAGTTTTTGAGATGTGTGTTAGGGCGACAGGAAAATATAAAAGTTGGTGGTGGTGGGGGGGGGGGGGGGGGGGGATAGGAGTGAATAGAAGGCATACCCCCCCCCTTCCAGGTTACGTCAGTGTGCGTAGCGGTCATGGCCCCAAATTATTATTATTATTGAAATGCACGAAAAACAAATCATTTTAACATGTGTTTATGATGTGTGGGGGGGATACCCAAGCGAACCCCGACCCCTAGTAGTATATCCTATTAGGTTTGTAATACAAGCCAACGTATAAGGTACATGAAAAACAAATTGTGACTAGGGATGGCCATGGCTACGCCAATGCATATTAATAAGACTGTACAAGAAATGATCACAAGGGCCGTAGCTAGCGGAGAGGGGGGGGGGGGTAAAAACGTAAAGAAAATTATCTTCTTAACCGTTTAAGGAGTTTTAGACTATTAACTACTCAGTTGCACTCCCCTCCCAAACAAAAAATCCTAGCTACGGCCCTGTTCACGAAGTTAATTCAGGTCAGTGTAATTCAGTTTATTCCATCAGTTTAAGAACTGCCTCGAGGGACATCCAAGAGAAGGTGCTGGGGGGGGGGGGGGGGGGGGGGGGGTGCACCACGCGTCCCGAAATTCGAAGTGCTTCGAAAAATACAGTGTTTAGCAGATGAATATAATGGATTTAGTAGGGAACATGTATATAAATTAACCGTTTTTAAGCCATATAATCGTAATTAAAGTGTGTTGTGTTGTTTGCCTATACCAGCTAGTGCGCCACAGCTGTTACGCAAAGGCCGTGGTATCTACTATGTATTGTCCTGTAAAAGTGGTAGTGGCGTCGTTAAATAAAACAAACTTTACTGTAAAAGTGGATACATCAGATACCATGCTGCTTTTTTGGCAAGGTAGTCTGTATGTCGGTAGTGGGTTTTACCTCTTTCTGTCTCTCGACCAACACTTGAATTAACCATGTACCATACATCGAATAGCCGTAGTTTTAAATGTGTTGGGGTTTTTTAAACGAATTTATCTTTTCCAGAAGTCCTTATATACAATCATGTTGTAGTTCTCATTAGGACTTAAGAAGTGGGACGTAGCCCATTAGTAAAGCGCTTGCCTAATGCGCGGTTGGTTTGGGATCAATCCATTGAGCTATTTCTCGTTCCAGCCAGTGCACCACAACTAGTATAAATGGTATATCATAGACCGTGGTATGTGTTATCCTGTATGTGGGACGGTACTAACAGCATCTTCTGAATGTGCACATTAAAACCTATGACCTAATAAAAAAAAAGTAGCACGTTTCCTCTGAAGACTACGTGTTAGAATGACCAAATGTTTGACATCCAATAGCCGATGATTAATAAATCAATATTATCTAGTTGTGACGTTAAACAAAACAAACGTTCATTAGGACTTTAGTACGTTCAACGATGTATACTAGCTACACCTTTTCAGTCTTAAGGGCGGGATCTAGCTCAGTGGGTAGAGCGCCCGCCTGAGGTGACTGACTGGGTTTTAAGTCTTAGGGGCGGGATCTAGCTCAGTGGGTAGAGCGCCCGCCTGAGGTGACTGGGTTTTAAGTCTTAGAGACGGGATCTAGCTCAGTGGGTAGAGCGCCCGCCTGAGGTGACTGACTTCGTTTTAAGTCTTAGGGGCGGGATCTAGCTCAGTGGGTAGAGCGCCCGCCTGAGGTGACTGGGTTTTAAGTCTTAGGGACGGGATCTAGCTCAGTGGGTAGAGCGCCCGCCTGAGGTGACTGGGTTTTAAGTCTAAGGGGCGGGATCTAGCTCAGTGGGTAGAGCGCCCGCCTGAGGTGACTGGGTTTTAAGTCTAAGGGGCGGGATCTAGCTCAGTGGGTAGAGCGCCCGCCTGAGGTGACTGGGTTTTAAGTCTAAGGGCGGGATCTAGCTCAGTGGGTAGAGCGCCCGCCTGAGGTGATTGGGTTTTCAGTCTTAAAGGCGGGATCTAGCTCAGTGGGTAGAGCGCTCGCTTGAGGTGCTTGGGTTTTCAATCTTAAGGGCGGGATCTAGGTCAGTGGGTAGAGCGCTCGCTTGAGGTGACTGGGTTTTCAGTCTTAAGGCGGGTCTAGGTCAGTGGGTAGAGCGCTCGCTTGAGGTGCTGGGATTTTCAGTCTTAAAGGCGGGATCTAGCTCAGTGGGTAGAGCGCTCGCCTGAGGTGCTTGGGTCGTAGGATCGAACAACCTCAGCGGAACCATTCTCTGACTGAGCTTTTTCTCGTCCCACGATTAGTATGTCAAAGACCGTAGTATGTATTGTTCTGTCTGTGGGAAAGTATATGTTAAAGATTCCTTGCTACTAATGGGGAAATGTACCGCGTATCTTCTAATACAATGTGTCAGAATTACAAAATGTTTTACATCTGACAGCCGATGATTAAATAATCAATGTGATCCATTCGGTGGAGTCGTTAAAGAAAACAAACTTTTAACTTCAGTAAGCTAATCGACTTGTTCTTCCTACGCAATTTCAGTCTTACACCTGTTAGATTTCTTTTCGTGTTTAAGTAAGTTTGGCTACCTAATATACCTTTTCTTTCCTAGTTAATTCCAATAAAATGTATGTATAAACGAACCCTAGCAGCTTCCATTTATTATATAATGATGATCCATGTATTAAGTTTAATTTAAATATTCTATAACTCATATGTATCTTTTAAAGATTATATTATTTACATATATATTTATACATGTGTTATAAATCAGATGATATTATTCGGAAGGAAATGACAAGAAGATAAAAAGTGTTATTTGTTTTTTTTTTTTTTATTTTTTTATATACATATCCTCAAAAACTAAGTTTAAAATAAATTAAACGATTTCATTTAAACATTTACAGCGCTTGCGCGTGTAGTTACTTATGCGTCACGGTGTACTCAGTTTCGGGTTAACTTGACCGTAGCGGAACAATCAAGTTTGCTAATGTTATTGTATCGTATGGTTGTTATCACCATCATCATTAGCCTTTAAATCGATAATACATGTGTGTTATGCTCCATGGTATAAAATGTATACCTGATGAATCATCTCCCGCTGCTTTTAGCTACTAACTAACATGACGATAAAGGACGATTTGTAGCATGGTACATTGGGAACATATAAGAACACTGTGTGACATTTTGAATGAAAGCAAGTAGAACAAAATATCTTGACTAATATTACTGATAGATTTTGAAAAAAGCGTTTGGTTCGATATCCATGAGATTCAGTGAAATTTTTTTGATGCCTTTCGGTTTTAGTATTTCTGTTAGAAGATGGGTAGCAACTTCTTACACATTCTACAAAACGGAAATCTATCGCAGCATAAATATATATGTAAATAATGTATTGTATTTTGCAAAAGTTTCATTAAAATTTATTTACCAAATATTTTTTAGATTTTTTTTTATTTAGTGTTGTTCCTGAAATATAAAAATTAGATTCATACCAATCGAGACTGGATTGTTTGCACACTTCTGCCATGGTTAATGCAAGGGGAACTAATCCAACAGGGTTTTATTTTATCTCTGTTAATTCTTAAACCTGATATATCTCTAAATAAATCCAACATTTGAAGGGTTCATGTTCAGTGTTCAGTGTCGTGGTTAAGCCAACGGCTGGTAGGTACAGGGTTCGTACCACGATACCAGCTCCCACGCAGAGCGAGTTGTAACGACTCAATGGGTAAGTGTATGGCCACTACACCCTCTTCTATCTCACTAACCCACTGTCCTGGACTGTTCTGAGGTGTGTGTGCCCAGGGCAGCGTGCTTGAAACTAAATTGGATATAAGCACGAAAATAAGTTAAATGCAATGGTAATCCAGATAGGGTTAAGAGACCAGTTATCATTATAGATTATAAAAACGGCGGACTAAGGACTGAAGAATCCACTTTTGTTAAAGCTCTAAATGTGTCCTGGCTTAGACGTTATATCCTTAGTCACTGTAAATGGGAATTGTTTCTTGGGAAACTATATTCACCTAAACTCTGTACTAATGTTTAGATAACGTTAAACAGAAGATTAGCAATTCTACTTTAGATAGATATTAGAAGCTCGAAAAGAATTAAGACAAAATATAAAAATCCAGACATATGAGGAAATAATAAATGAACGGCATATCGCATAATGCGCATTTTCATGATGAATCAATAGTTATTAAACAATTACATAATGAAGGTATTGTGCATATTGCAGACAGAAACTGGGCACATCATTCCTTTTATAAAGAAAAAACTAATGGGAAGCTACTTTTTGGTTTCGAATTTAATGTATTTTTAGATCAGGTTTACCAGAAACACATTGAATATGTCAGAGATGCTAACTAAAACTTAAACAAGAAGTTGTAAATAATGTTTAATTTGACAGTAAATTAAATATTTTATACGCCCTCCCATCCTCCACACTCTCAAGTGGCAATGCTTTTCTACTGACTTGGAGCTTGGTAAATAAACTAAAAATAGAGGTATTATGTCACAGACAACAATACAAAGAACTTGAACTAGACCTCAACAAATGTGTCACACATACAAATAGATCTCTTAGGATTAAAATATTTCACCTAGCAGCGCCCTTGGCAGAATGTTTTTTTTTCAAGTTATTTAAAGTCCATTGTTCTTTACTGAGAATCGGCTTTTTGTCACGTGTCACGGGGATTAGCACCTCGACGACTATATTTGAACGTTTAACGACGAGTTATCGACTTGTTTAGCCTTTGTTGTACTGTTTGCGGTTTCTGATCGCGGTTGGATTTGCAGTTTTGGTGGATTTTTTTTTTTTTTTCTTTTTTGGATAACAAAACCAAAGAGAAAATAGTTTGCGACTCATCTCCCCTTTGACGTCTTGGGGCGGGATTCTAATTCAGTCGGTAGAGCGAGCGCAAGATTTGCGTGGATCGAAGGATCGAATCCCCTCGGCGGACCTATTCTCTGCCTAGCCCCCCCCCCCCCCCCCCCGTCCCAACCAGTACCCCACGACTGGTATATCATAGACTGTGGTTTACACTGTCCTGTCTAGGAAAGTGTATATAAAAGATTTGCTGATAACAGAAACATTTAGCGAGTTTCCACTGACTACGTTTCAGAATGACCAAATGTCTGACATCCAATAGTCAATGATTAATACACCAATGTCCTCTAGTGATGTCGTTGAACAAAACACATTTTACTAACGCGAAACAAACCAACCAATCAAACACCATCTAAACAGTAATCTGTCATTGCTTGATCAGTTGACTGATGCTAACCCTCTGTACATACACCCTGAACGTTCTTGCCAATCAGACACATTCCAAAACCATTGAATAAAGTGTTATTGTTGTTGACAACATTAATACGTAAGAGTTAAGTGTCACCATTGGAAACAAAATTTATTACCCCAGCAGACACTCATAACGGGGAAAATAAAAATCATAATTTCTCACTGATTTAACGTACACTATTATTGGACGATTTGACGCCAACAAATCAATCACCCTGTCGGTACTAAATATGACGTCATCACGATTTGGCAAAGCACACACACACAATGACGTCACGTAGTTTAAAGCGTTTGGGTTTACGTCTTTCTGGTTTCAGTTTTAAACTTGTTATAAAATGGCAGTTTTATGCAATTCATTATAGATTTTGTTTTACAGAATACATAGAACTTTGGTTTCTTTGGAAAAAAATACAAAGTTAAAGCGATAACCAGCAGTTTACGTCGTTTCTATATACATGGACGTGTAGCTGGTGTAGGCTATTTCGAAAATAAAGGCTTAAAAAAAAAACCTAAATAGCAGGGGTAATAAATAGAATAGCAAACTAGGTACATGTTATCAAATTTATGTCCCACGTGAAATAATGTTCACTTGTCACTGTCTAAAGCTCGTGACAAGTGAACATTATTTAACTCGGAACATAAATTTGATAATAACTGGTAACTCGTTTATTATCCTCTATATATGACATTCCTATTCAAGCTTACTATAGTGATAAAGACAGTTTCATGCCGTGTGATAAATTTATTCTGTATCGCACATATGTGCGATCTGGACCGGGACTTTTAAATGGGGAAATTCCCTTTTAATCTTTACTGTGTTACCGCCTTATTGTTAGTGACGTCATATATGATTTACAAATTACCCACATCGTATTTGAAACATTACACAAGACAGGTCGCAGAGTAAGATTCTTAACGTTATGTAAATCCATGAAAGGAGTATTAATCATAGATTTAAGAAAGTGTTGTTATGACATTAAATTAAAAACCGGGGCGGTGCGGAAACAAATACGATAGGGCGGCGCAAAATGCGGGCAGGGCGCAGCGCCCCTCTATTTATTGCTAGCTAAAACACTGTATATATATATATATATATATATATATATATATATATATATATATATTGCTACATGCAGCCAACATATGGTTCAAAACAAGTAAATGTTGCTTTATGAGAAGTCCATGTCAAAGCATCTATTTATACAGACTAATACATCTCCCGATTTGTTGATGGTGTTAAAGGATTATCACTAGTTGGCATTAGTTAGTGACCGAATCACCCATTCAATCATTTGGCATGTGCTTTCTCCACTGAATGTTCAAGCACGTCTGTCATGGGCATATGCTTAAGATGCTGACCATTGAGACTGACAGACACGTTTCGTCTTAGGTACTATGCAGGGGTAAAGTTAATTTGCTTGATCCCCTAGTTAAGGGCTTCCTCTGTGGTGTGTGTTGTTTCACTGGCCAACATATTTCAGTATGTATTATCTCTACCTAACATATTCTCCATTTTAGGTCATGTGGTGATACATATACAGAACTTCACATACGTTATTTTCGCGTCCTATTTATTGCACGAGTTTATTTTGCAAAATAAACGAGTGTAATAAATAGGAAACGAAAACAACGTATGTGAAGTTCTGTATTTTATTACACACCTTCTTTTGTGCTTTACAAAAATGGTTTTTAATTTACCATTTACATTAGGGCATGATATTAAATGGTGTAAATACTATATATAATAGAAAAAAGAATAGGATTTTTTAGGTGATCCAACCTTTTGTAACCTTTTGTAAAACATTTTAATAGTTAAAGTTTGATTTTATTTAACTACACCACTAGAGCATTTTAATTTATTAATAATCGGGTAGAGAAAAATCCGCTATTTTTTTCCTTTAGTAGCAAGGGATCGTTTATATACACCATCCCACAGACAGGATAGCACATACCACGGCACATACCAGATTTTTTTTTAATAGTGTCTATATTTAGTATATTAGTACAATAATATTGCATTCGGCGATGAATGTACTGTTTCATCAAACATCCAAATTTAAGAACAATAAATTTGGGTTTAGAAATTGATTGGCCTCCTCCCTCCAAAAACGTTTTGTAAATTAAAACCAGCATAAATATTTCTACATATACATGTATGATATTTATGAATGTAAAATATTCGATCATATCCAGCACTTGCCTCAAAAATAAGATTTTTGCGTTAAAAATGCCCTACAATTAAATTAGCGCCCTGCCCTATCAAAATCCTAGCTAGAACACTGTATATGTATATATATATATATATATATATATATATATATATATATATATATATATATATATATATATATATATATATATATATATAGCTTTTGCAAATATTCCTCCCCATGTTGGCTTCCCATGTTACAGAAGTGAAAATTGACATATCTAGTTTTGGTTTGGAAACATTCAATATCCCACATGGGCACACAAGAGCTGGAACATGCATCAGTTCACATTACGTCCTCACGATGTCTACCATGTAAAGATAAAACCTAATAACGAAAGCTAATTAAAATGCAGCTAGCTTGTTTTACCAGTGGCGAGTAGGTGGATTCTTCACCATAAAGCCCAAACTTAATACATGTAAACTCCAGTAAAACTTTCCATTCGAAAACACGGTTTAAACATCGGCTTAAAATCAGTCTAATCTAATTGGCTATTGGCTAATTGGCGGGGCGGAGCCCAGTGGTAAAGCGCCCGCTTGATGCGCGGTCGGTCTAGGATCGATCCCCGTCGGTGGACCCATTGGGCCACCACTGATATTCCAAAGGCCATGGTATGTGCTATCCTGTCTGTGGGATGGTGCATATAGAAGATCACTTGCTACTAACGAAAAAATGTAGCGGACTTCCTCTCTAAGACATTCAACAGCCGATGGTTAATAAATCAATGTGCTCTGGTGGTGTCGTTAAACAAAACAAACTTTAACTTCTTTTATTTTTGTTCTCAAATTAAGTTAAGAATGAGTAGATACATTGCCGGGTGGCTTACAAATATCACTTTCCCTACCTATTACGAGTTAATTGAGCAGGCAAAAATGCCCTTGTCCGAGGAGTCTCAATTTCAAGGGTAAGTACATGGGAGTTAACGTCGACAAGTTGATAAAACATGGGTATGTTGTTCACTCCACAATATATAGAGATCCTTCATCGCTTGGAGTAACGTGTGCCGGCAGCAGGTTTTCTCTATTTCTCTCTACACGTATATCGACCAAATGTTGAAAAAACCACGTTAGAATCAAACAGCTAGATTTTAAACTGGAATATCAACGACCGTGGTATGTGCTATCCTGTCGGTGGGATGGTCCATATACAATACCCCTTGCTTCTAATGGAAACCTGTAGCGGGTTTTCTCTCGGGGTTTTTTTCTGTCATTAAACAAAACAAATTTTAACTTTCAACAAACACAGCTACAATTGTCACAATGAAAGTAAAGTTTGTTTTGTTTAACAACACAACTAGAGCACATTGATTAAACAATCTTCGGCTATAGGATGTCAAACATTTGGTAATTCTGACACGTAGTCATCAGAGGAAACCCGCTACATTTTTTCTAATGCAGCAAGGGATCTTTTATATGCACTTTCCCACAGACAGGAAAGCACATACAACGGCTTTGACCAGTTGTGGTGCACTGGTTGGAAAGAGAAAAACCCAATCGGTTGAATCGATCCACCGTGGTGGTTCGATCCTGCGACGCAAGCACCTCAGCGTCTCGTCTTTAATAATAATAATAATAATAATAATAATAATAATAATAATAATAATAATAATAATAATAATAATAATAATTATTATTATTATTATTTTAATAATAATAATAATTATTATTATTATTATTACCGAAAAAAAACCCGTTATCCACAATCAAAATCGTATCTCTGCACAATGCTGAGTCGAATTGGCATTTGTCAAAATAGGGATTGATTTCATGAATCTCAATATAGTGCCTGATCTATAGGAGGTCAGCCACTCCGGATGAGATCCATTACTGTGCAATAACGCATCCTTCTTTCACTGCCAAAAGAAGACTGCCACTTTCAGACTAGATTACTGAATCAAAACTAGCACAGGACATAGCTCATTTGAATAATTATAGATGTGATGACATGCACCCGCGAATCATCGTCAAAACAGTGATGATATCAAGTGTTTGCAAAAGGTGAGCATATCCTGCCCCATCGATGACACTCGTCGTGAGTATTGCTTTAAAAGTTAGAATTTAAAATTTAAAAAACAGATTAAACATTTCCAAAATATCTCTTTATTTTTTAAAACACTACCTCTGTATTTAGGAACTATCCAATCAAAGCTGTCAGACAAGATACTTTATAAATGTTCAATGCTAAATTATCATTTAATTTTCAGTTATACAAAATTAACAAGTTAATAAATTCCAAATGTTTTTCTCTATTTGTGAACATTAATAACTATTCAACAACTATCAGAACCTACTGAACAGATTTTCATGGAATTCCACAGCCTTAACCACTCGGCCAACCAGGTCTTCCACGAAAATGAAGTCCTGGACACACTATTCGGTTATTTTGGCATTTGACAATTCTGACACACATTCTTCAGGTACAATTATTGCTTGACGACACTAGTAGAGCACGTTGATTAATTAATCACCAGTTACAGAACAGAACAGAACACGAAGTATGTGCTAATTCTGTCACATAATCTACAGTTCAGTTTGATTTGTTTAACGGTATTAGAAGAGCATTGATTGATTGATTAATTAATCATCGAATCTTGATTGTCAAACATTTGTATTTCTGACATAGTATTCAGTTTGGTTAATTCAACGACATCTCTTAAGAACATTACTTAGTCATTAGCTATTACATGTCAAGCTTTTCAAAATGCTGACACGTGTTTCGTTAAAATTTGGTGTGTTTTATCAAGCTTTTCAAAATGCTGACACGTGTTTCGTTAAAATTTGGTGTGTTTTATCAAGCTTTTCAAAATGCTGACACGTGTTTCGTTAAAATTTGGTGTGTTTTATCAAGCTTTTCAAAATGCTGACACGTGTTTCGTTAAAATTTGGTGTGTTTTATCAAGCTTTTCAAAATGCTGACACGTGTTTCGTTAAAATTTGGTGTGTTTTATGACATCACTACAGCACAGTGATTAATCATCGGTTACTGAATGTCAAACATCTGGTGGTCCTGTCACAGTATTCAGTTACTGAATGTCAAACATCTGGTGGTCCTGTCACAGTATTCAGTTACTGAATGTCAAACATCTGGTGGTCCTGTCACAGTATTCAGTTAAAGGTGTTTTATGACACCACTACAGCACAGTGATTAATCATCGGTTACTGAATGTCAAACATCTGGTGGTCCTGTCACAGTATTCAGTTACTGAATGTCAAACATCTGGTGGTCCTGTCACAGTATTCAGTTACTGAATGTCAAACATCTGGTGGTCCTGTCACAGTATTCAGTTACTGAATGTCAAACATCTGGTGGTCCTGTCACAGTATTCAGTTAAAGGTGCTTTAACTACGACACCAGCACAGCACACTGACTATTTGGTATCAAACATTGAATAATTCTGACACATAGTCTTCAGTTAAAGTTTATTTTAGTTAAAAAATAAATAGTTTCTTTTATTTAACGACGCCACTAGAGCACATTGATTTTTTATCTTATCATCGGCTATTGGACGTCAAACATATGGTCATTCTGACAGTTTTTTAGAGAAAACCCGCTGCCGCCACACAGGCTACTCTTTTTACGACAGGCAGCAAGGGATCTTTTATTTGCACTTCCCATAGGCAGGATAGCACAAACCATGGCCTTTGTTGAACCAGTTATGGATCACTGGTCGGTGTAAGTGGTTTACACCTACCCATTGAGCCTTGCGGAGCACTCACTCAGAGTTTGGAGTCGGTATCTGAATTAAAAATCCCATGCCTCGACTGGGATCCGAACCCAGTACCTACCAGCCTGTATACCGATGGCTAACCACGACGCCAACGAGGCCGGTATATTTTAGTTAAGGACACGAATATATACACATTGATATAATGGAGGTTCTGGAAAGGAGATCTGCTTAATTTGAATGATGATGCTCGGTCTTGAGTATCCATAGTACTTCGAGATAAATACCCCGACCCTAAAACCTAATCGTACACACCAAACGTTTTGTCTTGAATATTTAAATCTGCTTAATGGTGCCAACGTTTGAAGAGTTCAATAACCTTAGAAAATATTTAATTTGGATAAATAATTAAAGAAATAATTTGATTTATTAGTCTAGTTTTAGATTGCATATTTGTATTTATATTGTGTATTTGTCAGCTGCCATATTAAATGAAAATCACCACACTGTTATACTGAACATACTGTATAATCACGTATTATGTGAAACACCACACTGTTATACTGAACATACTGTATAATCACGTATTATGTGAAACACCACACTGTTATACTGAACGTACTGTATAATCACGTATTATGTGAAACACCACACTGTTATACTGAACGTACTGTATAATCACGTATTATGTGAAACACCACACTGTTATACTGAACGTACTGTATAATCACGTATTATGTGAAACACCACACTGTTATACTGAACGTACTGTATAATCATGTATTATGTGAAACTCACCACACTGTTATACTGAACGTACTGTATAATCATGTATTATGTGAAACACCACACTGTTATACTTAACATACTGTATAATCACGTATTATGTGAAACACCACACTGTTATACTTAACATACTGTATAATCACGTATTATGTGAAACTCACCACACTGTTATACTTAACATACTGTATAATCAACGTATTATGTGAAACACCACACTGTATAAACGTCTGTATAATCACGTATTATGTGAAACACCACACTGTTATACTTAACATACTGTATAATCACGTATTATGTGAAACACCACACTGTTATACTTAACATACTGTATAATCACGTATTATGTGAAACACCACACTGTTATACTTAACATACTGTATAATCACGTATTATGTGAAACACCACACTGTTATACTTAACATACTGTATAATCACGTATTATGTGAAACACCACACTGTTATACTGAACGTACTGTATAATCACGTATTATGTGAAACTCACCACACTGTTATACTGAACGTACTGTATAATCACGTATTATGTGAAACACCACACTGTTATACTGAACGTACTGTATAATCATGTATTATGTGAAACTCACCACACTGTTATACTGAACGTACTGTATAATCACGTATTATGTGAAACACCACACTGTTATACTGAACGTACTGTATAATCATGTATTATGTGAAACTCACCACACTGTTATACTGAACGTACTGTATAATCACGTATTATGTGAAACACCACACTGTTATACTAAACGTACTGTATAATCATGTATTATGTGAAACTCACCACACTGTTATACTGAACGTACTGTATAATCATGTATTTGTTATGTATGATGATGAGTTGTAAAAATGTTATCAATCGGGTTCTTATTTAGTACTCATCAAAGATGAACAATCCACAAAGAACAAATGTGGGTACAACAGCAAGTTAATAAATAAAACGAAAGGGTGTCTGCGTTTTTCATAGGTAAAAACAAAAGTGTGTTTTGTTTAACGAACCACTATAAAAAAAAGTAAAGTTTGTTTTATTTAACGATGCCACTAGAGCACATTGATTTTTTATCTTATCATCGGCTATTGGACGTCAAACATGGTCATTCTGACAGTTTTGTTCGAGGAAACCCGCTGTCGCTACATAGGCTACTATTTTACGACAGGCAGCAAGTGATCTTTTATTTGCGCTTCCCACAGGCAGGATAGCACAAACCATGGCCTTTGTTGAACCAGTTATGGATCACTGGTCGGTGCAAATGGTTTACACCTACCCATTGAGCCTTGCGGAGCACTCACTCAGGATTTGGAGTCGGTATCTGGATTAAAAATCCCATGCCTCGACTGGGATCCGAACCCAGTACCTACCATTCTGTAGACCGATGGTCTAACCACTACACCACCGAGGACGGTCGAACCACTATAACACATTGATTTATTAATCATCGGCTAATAGATGTCAAATATTTGGTAACTTTTTACATACAGTTTTAGAGAGGAAACCCGCAACATTTGTTTCTATTTGTGGCAAGGGGTCTTTTATATGCACCATCCCACCGACAGAACAGCACATACTACAGCCTTTTGTATTCCAGTCGTGCACTGGCTAGAGCAGTTTTCATTGGTACATGATGTTATATGATGGGTAGGTGATAATTGCATTGTACTTTTCTCTTCTGTTTTGTTCAGCAAATGTGTTAATGATATGCGTCTGTCTTTCATTTAGTCTGCTTGTCTCTTTGTCTCGCATTAAGACACGTGTGTGCCTCTGTATATGTGCGTGTGTATTATTATGTTTTTATATTAAATAAATAAAATGTCATTCCTTCTTTAAAATAAATATGCATCATAAATGCACATCTTAGAAAGAGTTTAATCCTTTACGATTTATTATACAGAAGAAAAAAAGACAAAAAGAACAAGAAAGAAAATCATGTTCGGATTATAATTATTGACCTTTTTGGCGTCTAAACAGTTACCTTTTGTTCTGCGAAACAAAAACGAAAAAGACAAAAAGAATTAAAATTGAGAAACATTTTAAATAATTTTATGCACGTGTTTCTATCTGCGGTAAAATCCTCCAAATATTTCTATCAAAAGTCAAACATAGCAGACACGGACAAGATTCTCCATCTCGTTTGCGGACTGGTTGCCCCTCCTCTAAGCGAGGCGCACCGCAGTGCAAACGTGTTTGACTTTGTGTCAGGTATGTTGGCATTTCCGTTGTATCAAAGTCTCATCTCACAGCTCCGTATTTCTCGAGATTAGCGGATGTGTCGTCACATCAAACCTATACAAAAAAAACGAACCTGGCTGTAGGCCAGAACAAATAAAAACCGCCACACGTCTCTCAGTAAAGACAATACACTTCTGACGCTTTCGTTACCGGGTTCATATCCTCGATACGCCATTGCTGACTTGTTTACGTAAACCGCCGACTTGTTGACTCTCTCAATGGAGGTAATAAAACAGGCGCGTGCGCACGTTATTCAAATATGCCATGCGCGCCGTGTGACGTCATTGACGGATTCAGTACAATGATAGACCTTCGAAGCGAACATTGTTAATAGACAAAGAGAAGGCGTGCTGTTTTTTCACACAACATGATGAAAGTTGCAGTTATTTGCACGTATTTGTTTTGGGGGTTTTAAATACGGATGCTAGGAATATTTCTGAAGGGTTGCAATTTAAGACCATACAAATATGAAAAAGAACAACTGAACTGAACTTGTTTTTAAAAAAAAAATTCCTAGCAAAGGTAACGTGATGGGTAGGGAGACGTTTTTTAATACCATACGGAAAGATTAAATGATATCCAACAATCAAAGAATTGGTTCTGTGCTTACGTGCATGGTGACATTGGTTTGTGGAGCGGAGATATTTTCCAAAATATATATTTGACTATAATGCTGACTATGGATAATATTAAGAATAAAGCAGAACACAATTAGACTACCACAAACTGGATTGATCCTAAATATAATTTTGAGTTATTTTATTTTATTTTTACGTGGCATCCTAAGATGTAACTATGTCCCAAGTTTCATTGATATAGAACTTACGTGCACGTACACTATTCTCTCTCTCTCTCTCTCTCTCTCTCTCTCTCTCTCTCTCTCTCTCTCTCTCTCTCTCTCTCTCTCTGTCTGTCTGTCTGTCTCTCTCTCTTTCTCTGTCTGTCTGTCTGTCTGTCTCTGACTGATTCTCTCTGTCTCTCACTCTCTCCCTTTCTCTTTTGCTCTTTCTTTTTCTCTTTGAATCTCCCTTCGTTTCTTTCCCGCACTGTTTCATTTCTCTCGTCCTTTCTCACTATCCCTTACACGTTTTCTGTCTCTCTTCACAGACAGAAACACATTGTAAATATTTTCATTTAATAGTTGTGTAGCACTCTCTGTAGCAGTTGACGGGGGAGGGGGGGGGGGGGCACAAAAAGACAACTGAAGGGGATGAATATGAGCAGTCATGATCCAGACAAAGTCTCTAACACACTACATCCAGCTCCCTTTTAATTCTAAATATTACGTATGGCTTATCCTGGAGACATTAAATCCAGTGTAAGTTTGCAAGGTCAAACAAATCGAAGCGCAGAATCCTTCGGTAGACATGTTCTCCACTGTCGGTGTTTCTGCTTGGATTAGGTCTGTGTGTGCGGCGAGATTAACAACAGAGACTCTGCTTTATTGCTATTGATTTGTCATTCCAACACACAACGTTATCCGTGTTTTAAACATGAAAAAATGTCATGTTGCACCACAGAGTAAACGTGTGGTGGTTTAGCAACGCATTAGCTTTCAAAATAAACGAACAATGTCAATTCACAATGTTTCTTTTAGACTTATTTTGATCAGTGAAATCGAGAGAGAGAGAGACAGACAAACAGACAGACAGAGAGACAGACAGAGAGAGACAGAGACACAGACGAAATGACAAAGAAAGAAAGAGAATAGAAAGGAAGGAGGAAAGCAAGAAAGAAGAAACAGACAAAAAGAAAGAATATGAATAGAAAGGGGGAAGGAAGAAGTAATTTCATGCCTTAGCATTGTCCACAAACATTTGCTTGAATACTCTGTCTTTTTTTAAATCAGAATAAAGCATAAAAGCTTATATCTCATTTAGAAGAGACCGTAAACATTAATTTTCTCGCCATGATACGCTATTCTTTTATATTCTTTGGTTATTTTCGCTAATTTAAGTAAACAAATGTTTTAGTATCCTTTTAGCACACAGAAGCGGAGGGTCATTATACTGTTTTGTGCTACAAATCTTTAAAAGCATGCCAACTGAAAATAACTGTTGATAGCAAAAGCATGCGAATTTATTAAACATGTAGTTGTGTTTTGTAAGTTGCATTAGCAAATGATGTTATATTACTATGAGGCACGATTGCGAGTTTATTAAACAGAAGCTGTGTGTGTATTTTGAAATAGTAAATGAACATATTTAGGAGATAACTATATGGAGTTTTTAGATTTGCGGGTGTTATTGTCTATCTGATCCCGCAAATGTTATTTTTTGCCTGAGGTTGAAAATGAAACATTTACGGGCATAACATAGACAATAACACCCGCAATTCTAAAAACTCAGTATGGTTATGTCCACTTTCAACTGAATCATTTTTCTACTTAACTGACTGTATATTTGGTATTTCTTGAAAACAAATACCTGGCTACAGTCTAACTGTAGACCCTTATACAATCAACTTGGCCTGTTCTAATTGCCAATAACGTCACTGACTGTATATTTGGTATTTCTTGAAAACAAATACCTGGCTACAGTCTAACTGTAGACCCTCATACAATCAACTTGGCCTGTTCTAATTGCCAATAACGTCACTGACTGTATATTTGGTATTTCTTGAAAACAAATACCTGGCTACAGTCTAACTGTAGACCCTTATACAATCAACTTGGCCTGTTCTAATTGCCAATAACGTCACTGACTGTATATTTGGTATTTCTTGAAAACAAATACCTGGCTACAGTCTAACTGTAGACCCTCATACAATCAACTTGGCCTGTTCTAATTGCCAATAACGTCACTTTCTAGGACGTCATTAGCTTTCCGGGTGGGTTTTTTCATTTGATCCCGGAAAAAGAACGTAATTAACCAATCACAACACAAACACATTCGCCATCAGTTTACAATATATGAGTCGAAATTTTGAATTTATTGAAAATATAGTTTTGTTTTTGTTTTGCATAAATAAATGATGGGGTTATAATAGTGGTCAGGAGAAATTGTGAGTTTATTAAAACTTTAGTGGTGTTTTTATTTTGCATTAGTAAAAATGTAAAACACCTTTTAATAACCAGAGTAGGGTTTTTGTTAAATGCTGACCGTGTAGAACTCTGTTTAATTTGATTTGAACTGAATGAGATAAACAGCTACCACAATAAAAAAAGAAATTCGTATCTCTGAAGAACGTCACAGGGAGCTTTTTGCTAGCCATGAACATTGATAAATCTGACTGGCAGAACCGTTAATCGCGACCAAGACCGTATCTCTGCGCCATGTAGAGTTGAATGGGTATTTGGCAAAATAGTTGTTGATTCCATGAATCTCTATCCTGAAAAATGATACATTCGTAACACTAAATTATAAATATTAACGAAGTAAAATTAATATTAAATATTTTAATCCAAACTACAAAACAGAAGTTGTTTATGTAATCATATACTGAATTATTACCCATATGGTTAAAATATCAGGCTACATATCAAAGTGATACGTCCAACTAGAACGCCAAGTGGAACATAACACTTCGTGAAGTCATCGATTGGCGCACTACAACCTAACAGGAACGTCAACCAAACGAGTGGAGTGAAATAAATTAAGATCGATTATGTGTAATAAATAAGATATTAAACTTGCTACAATTTCGTATCATGTTGATGTCCTCGTGAACTAATTTTCATTAACTAAAAATTACTTCATTCTGGACATAAACATGATACGAAACGGAAGTTCGTTTAATATCCTATAATTATAAAACCTAGTTACTATGTATGGAATGATTAAATAATTAACAGGAAACCATACACTATACAACCAGTAAATATAAAAAAATAAAAATACACTGGTAAGCAGTTCACGTTTAAAAGAAGAGGCGGAACAAATGTACTGTTTAAATATAACAGCGACTGACCACTGCTATCTCAATATTAACTTCTCCTTTTCTCCATGTCATTTCCTGTTACTTCGCCACAAGGAAGACGAAACAAAGACAGACGCTGGAATTTTATTGACTGTAACAATTTACTTTCTTTCTTACGAAGCGCAACGTTTAAGAAATGCAATGACGTCATATTGACTCGCCTGATTAAATTTGACGTCTGCTACAACAATACGAACAAAATGCATGGCGCCATGTTGACATACCCAATTAAGGAAGGGACGTCTGTTTTAACAAAGACGTATCAAATGTATATCGAAATAACAGAGGACGCATTCTTCAAACATGTTAATTGTCTATATTTGATGTAGCGACTGAAACAATATATGCATTTTAAAAGAAAGTAAACGTGAAAGAAATGGCGCTGTTGTGAAAATAGTGCGATGTTTAACTTCCGGTATCTGTTACAAAGTTGTTGTAGGTGCTTTTGTTTTGTTTTCCAGAGCACCTTTGTTGTTCTTATCACTATAAGGAAGTAATACAAAATGTAATTTTCTGAGAGAATAAGACGCTGTCTTGCCTATTTTGAATGACATTTACTGCCGCCAAATGGGCCACTCCTGCCTAAAGGCAGTAAATCATCTTCCCCATAGACAAGACTACGTACTGTGGTGCAACTGGTCAAAGGCTGTGGTATGTGCTTTTCTGTATGTGGAAAAGTGCATACAAAAGGTCCCTTGCTACTAATGGAAAAATGTAGTGGGTTTTTTCTTATGACTACGTGTCAGAATTATCAAATGTTTGACACCCAATAGCCGATGATTAATTAACCAGTGTGCTCTAGTGGTGTCGTTAAACAAAACAAGCTTTACTTACTGTGGTCTGTAAAGTACAGGTTGCAAAACATGAAGAAAAAGCAATAAAATCCCCAATTCAATGAGGGCGATTGATGTTATATTTGGTGTTGTTTCATGAGTACATGGTCAAACAATTGTTTAAATTTCCAGTGAATTCTGACTTGTGCATGTTTAGATTAGTCTAGCCAGTATTGGGAAATGGCAGTCCTCCTACATATGATGTAGGAAGAATATATGGTCATGGAAAGTGGTAGTCCTCCTAAATGCGAAACACGACCAGTGATAATGCCAAAGAGTTCTAATACAGAAATATAGTTTTGAAAATGTAATGGTTTTGCCGTTCAAATTTATTATTCTAGGACAGGAAAAGGTAGTGAACTTGAATGAATGAATGGATGAATGTTTAATGAAAAATACATAGGTTATTGGGTGTCAAACTAAGGTAAATGCAACAATGTGAACATATTACGTTCTAAATGAAATGGAAGTAATGTTTGTTTAACACTGTGGTTGTTTGGTATGTGACATATAGTTACTGCTACACTTGGTGTGCTAATCGTAACAATTGATAGACAAGTCAAGCGGCAGGGATCAAACACACGACTATTCGTGCCTAACATGACAGCTTTGTCAGTAATTACAGTTTGGTATCACATATAGTTACTGCTACACTTGGTGTGCTAATCGTAACAATTGATAGACAAGTCAAGCGGCAGGGATCAAACACACGACTATTCGTGCCTAACATGACAGCTTTGTCAGTAATTCCAGTTTGGTTTCACATATAGTTACTGCTACACTTGGTGTGCTAATCGTAACAATTGATAGACAAGTCAAGCGGCAGGGACCAAACACACGACTATTCGTGCCTAACATGACAACTTTGTCAGTAATTCCAGTTTGGTTTCACATATAGTTACTGCTACACTTGGTGTGCTAATCGTAACAATTGATAGACAAGTCAAGCGGCAGGGATCAAACACACGACTATTTGTGCCTAACATGACAGCTTTTTCAGTAATTCCACTTTGGTTTCACATATAGTTACTGCTACACTTGGTGTGCCAATCGTAACAACTGATAGACAAGTCAAGCGGCAGGGATAAAACACACGACTATTCGTGCCTAACATGACAGCTTTGTCAGTAATTCCACTTTGGTTTCACATACAAGGAAAGGCTTCTATCTTACTTACAATTAGCAAAGAAGGACGAACATTTTTTAGCACAAAAACCCCTCATGTTGTCTGCTCATGGAGTTTGAAATGCCATTTTCTTGAATGGTTTATCGTAGATGGCAGTGCAGGATACTGCTACCTATGATAAACTAATTAAGCTTACAACATTGAGTTAACTCAGAAAAGTATTCGCTTGTGTTTGCAGAGATTCATGCTTGAAGGTTAAAGTTTGTTTTGTTTAACAACACCGCAAGAGCACATTGTTTTATTAATCATCGGCTTTTCGATGTCAACCATTTCGTAACTGCGACATAGTCTTAGAAAGGAACTCCGCTACATTTGCCCATTGGTAGCAATATATATTTTATATGCAGCATCCTACAGACAGGATAGCACATACCACGGCCTTTGATATACCAGTGTTACTGAGTCGTGGTGCACTGGTATTAACATATATGTTAGGAATATGCATAAGTTGTTAATACAGGAGTTTAGGTATTCATGGACCATATTCCATTTCAGACATAAGAGAGCATCTAATTTTGTGAATAGCTAAAAGTGTTTAAATTGAGGATGTCTGAAACTTGTGATAAACAAAGTTTCATAAATATATATCTTACAGCTGCCAATTCCCGCTTAGATGAAGTTTGTATGTGAAGATTGTCAAGTGTGCACAATCATGCATTTTGTGAACAGTTTTTGAAATTCTGGGCATACTTTCATGAACCAATACTAAAGGTTATCTCAGCATATTTCAATTGCAACCTTTGTTTCTCGAGATTAAAAGTACCTGCATATTTATTTATTTGGAAGCATTCGTAAATAATTTTGATGGCAGCGACTGATATTCACAAATATCAGATGAATTTTCACCGTCTACTCTACTAAACTATAAATAATCGATTATTATTTTATTAATTTATCCCATAGCTGGATGTTCGTTTAGTATGTACATGTGATAAAAGTATTGCTTGGACGAAGTATGGCTACATTCTACCCTTTTTGTAAAACCACACTTTAAGTGGACATCTGTTTTTGAAGGAACCAGCCCTGGCTGTTAGCCGTGGAAATATAAGATCGTTTTATATCAGGTGCATGTAATGAAAAGATCAAAATACTGGAATATTTGTGTATACAGTTCATAAAATGTCAACTGGGATTTCCGTCATTGATCTTCAAACTGTTGACTCTTGTCCGACACTGAGGTGATACGCAGGGCATCGCTGTTTACCACCAGAAATCAATGGATGCCATCAAGTTCCTCTTTTGTATCTTCCAATGTATTTTCCTCCCTTTTCCCTATGTACCTTCCTTGATATCGGCGCAATGCGAATCAACATGACTTTGTGATTTGTTCCTTTGTTAAATTCTGGTGTTTGGTTAACACAAATGAGGAACTTTGGACTAGTGGGTATAATGTGTGCTAAAGCCGTCCTTATTTCTGTTTAAAAAACCCCAAGCACAATAAGGTTTGCAATGCTGCTGATGATGTTAAGGACCAGGGTGATCAAGATGATTATGACGATGATGTAACTGAAATGCTAACCTGATAATGAAGTTGGTGGTAATAGTGATGGTGACGATGGTGGTAGTAGTGATGGTGGTAGTAGTGATGGTGACGATGGTGATGGTGGTGATAATGATGATGGGGATGCTGATAATGACGATGATGAATATGGTAATGGTGACGGAGGTGGTGGTGGTGGTGGTAATGATATAATTTATCTTCTTCGTTCCATCCTCTTATGGTCATAGTCTTGGTTCGTGTACTAAGAACTTTGGTTGGCTTGGCCTATCTCCTGTTGTTTATTGTGATTTCACAAACATGAGGTTACAATGGTTCTGTATCATCCCACAAAACAGTAATACACTTTTTCTTGAGATATATCTTTCTGAATATCTGTCCATGTGTCTGTCTGTCTGTGTGTATTTCTGTCCGTGTCTGTATACGTGTACGTGTGTCGTGTGTTTAAATCCTCTCAGAAACTGAGTTAACCTACAACACCAACTAAATTTCACTTCATTTCCAAGAAAACAATTCAAATCATCATTTAACAAAACTACGAATACTAAAGCCACTGATCAGTGATAGAGGAAGGAAGAAATGTATTACATTTTAACGACACGCTCAACTCATTCTTATGTACGGATATATGGCGTGGGACATATGGTTAGGGACAGCACATAGATTGAAATAGGAAAGCCGTTACTGCCACTCCATAGACTATTATGTTTGATAAGAGTGGGGGTCGGGATAGTGGGTGTAGCTCAGTGTCTTTCTCACTCGTTCCAATCGGTGCCCAGGACTGATACATTAAAGACCGTGGTATGTACTGGCCTGTCTGCGGGACAGAATATAAAAGACCACCTGTTCCCTATTCGCTAAGGGTAGTCTAACGACCAAGTGTTAGGCAGCAAATAGCCATTTGTAAAAATATTCCGAGGAGTCGTTTAACAAACATTCCTTCTGTGTCTTTCTGTAACTGACGGTACATCGGTGAGTGGTGAGTCACCGGAAGAATACTTATCTTTATCGAATCTGAATGTGTACGTATTAAAATATTTTGTATTAAAGATTGCTATATAAAAAACTTACACTTATAGTATACTTCCAAACTTGAAATATTAAATAAGACTTTAGCTGGTCAGTTTTGCACCAAAATCACCTACTTTAAAAATTACCCACAACTGTCACATACAACGTTTGTCTCAAGTACATGATCAGCAATTTCACTACAGCCAAACTATGTGTACTCCGAAATAAGAAACAAAACGAAGGAACCCCAGGTATTATCTCATAATCTGAACCGGTTTGTTTCCTAAGAGTTATGGCCGTCTGGCGATTTGGTGTCATTCCCTTTTTGTACCAGCGCATAACTTAATAACTATGTAGACCACATCTCCTGTTCTAGAAGAAATACAAAGAGCATTTATCACCTTTACTAATTTTGATTCTGGCTTTCAGATTCTCAACTCTCAGATTTGTCTTTCGTCTTTATGAAGTTATCGGCTCCAATTGTGTAAACTATTACTTTGTATTAACGTGCTTATTACACGTTTACAGTTTAGGGTTGATACACGTTTACAGTTGGCACAGCATATGATTTAAATCAGGAAATGTTCCCATATTAAGATTTTTGTAAATTTCTTTTTAACAATGAATGAATGAATGAATGAATAAACGAATCAATGTTTAATGAGACCCCAACACAAAACTACACGAGTGTCAAACTAATGTAAATGAACCAATGATGTTATTTTACAAGAAATAATTATCTTTAAAACATGGACATGCCAAAACAGAACAGAGTATTGTACTCGTAGAAAATGCATCTGCAAATGTTATCAAAAGGTTTTTAATACCTAACTTAATACATGTTTCTCTTATATGTTTCCAAATCCCTCCATATTGACGGGTGCTTAAACTTCCGGAATATATCAAAATTGTCCTTCCTGTGCACGTGACAGGACGCAAAGCGTACACGAATGTGACGTATACGTGTAAGTTTTAGCACAAGGTTCAGTACTGAATCAACACATTCGGATGACCTCCACATAATCTGTCCGAACACAGAATAATCCCTCACCATGTGTGCGCACAGGGTACTCTTTCACGTCCTCACACCGTAACCGAATCATTGAGTAATCTCAATAAACACGATCAAATCACTGTTCATATACACGTTGTGCACCTGTCGTGTAGATTTTCATGCCTCGGGTTCTCAGTAAATATTTTTCGGTTCGGGAATTTTAAAATGCATATAAAACAACGTCCCTACACATAGTTTAGATTGTGTCTTACCTTCTGTGTTTACCAGAAGGTGAAGAGTATTTTATAGAGTAAACTGAAAGCATATAGTGTGTCCCAGTTCCGCACGCACGTGAAAAATATAAATATATACATGTACTTTTTAACGCGTCATTTACATTTTTTTCAAAACCCGATCTTCAATGTCGCATTTTTATCACATGAGAGGAAATACAGACATAACCGTCCAATGTTTCACCTAAAACATACTGTCTTTAATTTCGTATTCTATATCTCTCGTTTTTGTCGCGCACGCGAGAAAATATAGGCAAATACATGTATTTTTTAAGATTCTTGTGTTGTTGTTGTTGTTTAAATGGATATTCAGTGTCCTATTTTGTCGCATATAAAGCAAATATAAGACTATGTCAAAGTTTCCAAATGTTTGACATCCAATTTCCGATGATTAATAAATCAATGTGCTCTAGTAGTGTCGTAAACCAAGCAAATTCTTCATCAGTAAGAAAGGTAATAAGGATGATCTGTTCTAAACTGTTAAATAATTAAAATACGCGTATTCGCATAGCCATGTTTAAAATTTCATCATGAAAGTTTCAAACATGTTCACAAATGCTTGTATTATTATCGCCAAAAATGCGTGAAAACGGGAATCGGATTTTCGATAAACCTAGCATTTCCTTTTACTGTGATCTGTGTATTCTGTGAAGGAAGGCAAACATGATCAGGTCGAATCTCGTCACGTGGACCCACTTGACATTTTTGTCACATCAGTGTCAACCTCCAGGCAAAAAAAAGTCATCAACGGGAGATAATCCGAGAACAAGTATTTTCATTGCATTGACACAACGCCGGAAGTTTACTGCACTGACTGGCGCATAGTGTGTGTGGGTCTTTTCAATTAGGTGAAACATTTTTTGAGATTTTATAACTGTGTGCCTCGTTGCTTTGTTAAAGGTGGATTATTCGACATACTGAATGAACCAGCACATTCCAGATAAGAGATGTTAGTAGAATACACAAAATATGACTGATATTATTTTAGTGAAATATATATATAAACAGAATTCAGCGAACAAGGGACTTCTTGGTAGAGAGTACGAGAACATTACAGCTCAAATATGTAAAACAAAATATAATCAGTTCACATATATAATTACTTTTTAATGCTGATTATTTAGACATAAGTCGACCTATTTTTGTCTGTTTTCTTTCTCGTATGTTTACGAGACTACGCTCCGTTTCATTTCAATACGATAGACATTGCTGAATATCAGGCCCTATCCTTCATATTATTAGAACAGTTAATATGCAATAAAGGAAACAGACCGATAAATAGACAGGTAGGAGGGTACAGGTAGGTAGGTAGATGGATGGACACAGAGACAGATAGAAATGTAAATATGATGGTATATGAAGGTGTGATGAAACAGCTAAAAATCTAAATATGATGGTATATGAGGGCGTTATGAAACAGATAGAAATGTAAATATGATGGTATATGAGGGTGTTATGAAACAAATAGAAATGTAAATATGATGGTATATGAGGGTGTTATGAAACAGCTAAAAATCTAAATATGATGGTATATGAGGGTGAAATGAAATAGATAGAAATGTAAATATGATGGTATATGAGGGTGAGATGAAACAGATAGAAATGTAAATATGATGGTATATGAGGGTGTGATGAAACAGATAGAAATGTAAATATGATGGTATATGAGGGTGTGATAAAACAGATAGAAATGTAAATATGATGGTATATGAGGGTGTGATGAAGGATCCAAAAATGCTAAGAACTTTAAGGTCCCTGGTGTCTTTCAGAAATTACAACATAAATGTAATTAATTACAAGCAATTACTAAAGGCGAAAATATGCATCACAGCATTTCAAACAATTAGAAAATTATCATGAGCTCCTTTTACACAAAACAACAAACTGTTGTCATATTCAAATTGTTCTTTTATACATGGTATGCTCAAGAGACATTAAAAATAATAGTAATAAAATAAACAACAACACAAAACAGCAACCAAAAAACAACAACAAATCTTCCTTTTTCATTTTAACTTGATTTCTACGCTTATTGTTAGCAACTATTTGTCTTTTGCACGTACGTCACTCATCCGGGCTGTCTCTTCAGGATAGGCACTGGTGTGTAATTGTTAATGTTAATGTTAATGTTTATACAACGGTAAGATAGTATTGCGTCTATCCCTAGATCACTTTAACTGGATTTTTTTTCTCTCGTTTCAACCAGTCAAAGGATGTGGTATGTGCTTTCCTGTCTGTGGGAAAATGGATATAAAATATCTCTTGCTGCTAAAGGAAAAATATAGCGGGTTTCCTCTGACGACTACATATCAGAATGATCAAATGTTTGACATCCAACAGCCGATGATTAAATTAATCAATGTGCTCTAGTGGTGTCGTTGAACAAAACAGACTTTAACTTTAACCGGACTAAGTGGCAATTGGTACCGGGGTTCGAACCCAAAACAATGTGTTGACAACTAAGCTGCATAATCCGATAAAAACATAAAAGGAACAACCGGAAACTGTTTTCAGAAAGATACTATCTAACACGTGATGGAGCGTGTGTCTTTGATTCCATAAAACAACGAAGAAAATCGTTAAACTCTGTTGCTAATACTGAAAATATTTCCGGATATTTCGAAACGAACACGAGAGGAGATAAGAGATATTCGACACCTTTCTTTCGCCACGTGCTTCAAAACGATGCCTATATTACACTGGGTTACAAACGTCGACGATTTCTTCTAATCCCAAACACCGTCAAAAGGTTCCGTTTGCACACCTTCGAAATGTTTTACGAGTCACACATTTCCGATTTCATTAAATCAAGAAATAGTTTCGAGCACGAGAGGGGTTTTTTTAAGATCACGGAAATACCCGAGACATTTCAAATGTCTGTACTGGACACGAGCATCGAAAGAATATTGAACGCGCGAAAATGGTGTTAGTAATTTTGGAATGAGGCTAAGTCCTTGGAATTTTAATGTTTTTTTATTCTTCTGAATTTCGGCTTGTCTCTCAGTTTTGAATTAGTATGAATAAGATTAAAAGGGAAAACAAAATTCTGTTTTGCAATCATTAACGCTGATTCAAACCGAAAGCAAAACGAAATGTGCTATTTTCAAAATAATGAATGATATGGCTCTTGACCTTTCAGAAAACTATATACAACCCAACGTGTCCACTGTTTGTTTGTTTGTGTTGTTATTGTTTCCTTTTTTTATTTTATTATTATTATTATTATTATTATTGTTTTTTTGCTGGTTTTTTCTCGGGCGTTTCAGGCGTTCACATGAGCACACCTGACTAACACGTATCCTTAACGGTGCATAGTCCTCAAAACTAATGTTAGCTATCCTAGTTGAAGTTTGCAATACCTTTCTTAAAACAAATATATATATTTTATAATTCCGAACCCCATTTGTTCGTCCTACTGTCTATGAAACCTCCAATCTGTGTATTCCCTGGGTTTTACAAGTACCTCTTACAGACACATCCCGGTGAATTCTGACTGAAAGAAGCATTTACTCGCCTCGAGATAAGAGGTTACATGTTTAGCTTGTGGAATGATGGACGCATGTTTACTTAATTATACACTCAGAAAAATATACAATGGCATGATGCATGGGAACAATGAATAATTCAACCAAGACCTAAGTGGTGGACAGCTAAAATCATAATCAATGTTGCAACGGCCCCAGTGCATTAAATAGTGATAAAGGAAAAAAAAGAAAGAAATGTTTTATGTAACGACGCACTCAACACATTTTATTTACGGTTATATGGCGTCAGACATATGGTTAAGGACCACACAGATTTGGAGAGGAAACCCGCTGTCGCCACATAGGCTACTCTTTTACGACAGGCAGCAAGGGATCTTTTATTTGCGCTTCCCACAGGCAGGATAGCACAAACCATGGCCTTTGTTGAACCAGTTATGGATCACTGGTCGGTGCAAGTGGTTTACACCTACCCATTGAGCCTTGCGGAGCACTCACTCAGGGTTTGGAGTCGGTATCTGAATTAAAAATCCCATGCCTCGACTGGGATCCGAACCCAGTACCTACCAGCCTGTAGACCGATGGCCTGCCACGACACCACCGAGGCCGGTCTAGTGATAAAGGAGTCAATTCACCTCGAACCCACTCTATTTGCATGTATTTGCCACGAGGAAAGACGAAAACCTTTAAAAGTTGTTTTGTTTAACGACACCACTGGAGCACATTAATTATCGGCTATTGGATGTCAAGCATTTCATAACTCTGACACATGGTCTTGAGAGAACTCCCGCTATTTGAGGGTGGTATGTCTTGTGTGTGCATCATGATACTTTAAGCAATCACCTTTGAGGGTGGTAAGTCTTGTGTGTACATCATGATACTATTTAAGTAATCACCTTTGAAGGTGGTAAGTCTTGTGTGTACATCATGATACTTTGAAGTAATCACCTTTGAGGGTGGTACGTCTTGTGTGTACATCATGATACTTTTAAGCAATCGCCTTTCAGGATGGTAAGTCGTGTGTGTGCAATATGATACTTATAAGCAACCAACAGTGTGTTTACGTCTGGGTACTGGTGTGAATGGGGTGATATAAGACCATTACGCTGATCTCTCTCGCTATCTACTAATACTGGTTAGGACGGGTAAAAACAACCGTCCTTCCGGACGATCAAATCTACTACCAATTGCTCCATAAGCGATAGTTGCACGACTGAATCTCGTCCCCTGAGATGATAGACAAAACTGTGAACGACTAAACTATTTACACATTTAAGCCTGTATCCCTACTCAAGTCAGAATCCAAAGTAGGTTTTGACACATTTTAGCACAATTGGTTTCAAACATATTACTGCAGAAGACTGTGTAACAGAATCTGAGTTTGTACATAAGCATAGTATCTTAAACTATTAAAAGATTCAGTCTCTTTCCCTGCACAAGACAGAATAAGTATGATTTTACAAGGTAGTGATTGTACACTCCCATGAGTGTTTTGTTAGGATGACCATTAGTATTCTTGGTCTCATAGTTCTGCTCAAGACAGTGTGTAAGAGAATCTGAGCTCCCTTATCAGTATTAAACCATACATTTGCAGATTCAAGCCTGTATTCCTGCACAAGACAAAATTTAAATGGCAATTTGAGATGTTTATTTGTACCACTGTCACGTTCATAGGATATACATTAGACTTCGTTTATAGGATATACATTAACATAATCGGTTTCGTATCTCTGCACACAACAGTCTAAACGACTTGAGTTCTCGTGATGTCTGCACTTCAAATGCCACTATCTATAGGTTTTGAAAATATTATAAACACCCAAAGTAGCAGTGTTTAGAAACAGAAATGTCCAACAAAACAGATGTTCCTTTTATGCTCAAATTATTATTTAGTGCTCGTTAAAGATGAAATATCTCTCGAAAGATGTATCCAGTAGGTAGCACACTACTAAATAGCAGCTTCAGATATCCCATACGTTTTATACACACGTCGTACTGTGCTACTTAGTGCATATATTACCCAAATAAAACAATGTTTTGACCAAAACCATTTTCAACTTTGACCCGGTTGTTGCAGTTATATAGGAAAAGTTTAATAACATTCATATTATTTGTGGTTCACAATTATATGTTAATAAACGATAATATATTATAAATTTTAGTCACGTTAACTTTGTCACCGAATGAGTTCTACTTGGTTTAGTGCAGCCACTAATAATTCTCCATACTAAATTATCTGGTTCACTTGTCAAATTATAAGCGGCTTATTACATTGTTATACTAAACTATCTGGCTTATTCGTCAAATTATTACCTGCTTGTAATATTACAGAAAGAAGCAGTTTGTTCACCGTAAACTATTATAAAAAAAAACTGGAAGGATCTTGTTTAAAACGACCAGTCTTTTCTGAAGAAAAATGTTTAACTATACATCATCTCCATCGCTCGTATCAATTAATAATACTTTTAATACATAGGCTCTGCCTTTTGCGCAATCCTTTCGACTTTTTTTCTGATCAATAAAATAGCTCAAAACTAAATTAATACATACATGTCTGAATGCATTAATACTTTCATTATTTTGTTTTGTTTTGTTTTGTTGTTCTTTTTGTAATGATTGGTTGAAACTTTGTTGTCATTATATTCATGCTGTTACAAATGTGAAAAACAAATTCCTATCTTATCTTATGCTTTTTTCCCTAAGAGGTCTTTAAATAATAAAATAAACCCCTCGTTCCCACCAAACAAACTCAATGTAAGTAGAAACTAAACGCACAGACTACGAACATAAGATATTGAGAACACTGACACGAATTATTAGGCAGTTTAAAATATGTTCTGCTACATTTGTTAATCGTTGACTTACACATTATTTATAACCTCATGCTTTGGCAAAACAATTTGTTTCTGGTCGCCTTGATGAGAAACAAAAATGGTATATACCTAGAAAACTAGTGTCAGTAATTTTAAATGTGTGGTTGCACGGTGGCAGTTCAGTTACTTACGAAAACAATGTTAACAAGTGAGATATCGTGACTATGTAGCTGGTTGGATATAATAAGTTTCAGTATATATTAAATATATATTTTCAGGAAATATTTTATTGTGATGGTTTGTAGGTAGACTGCTGTGTGACTGCCGTAAAGCTCTTCAAATATTACTATTGAAAAAACAAAGCCATAATGCAAAACTAGGACGTCTTATTGTACAACTCACCATTCGTCCTCCACAGTAGAGTTCGTTATCGTTGTAGTTGACGGGGTTGTTGAAGCCGAGACGCCACATGCTGTTCCTGGCTGGCGGGTCCATCAGTCGCCCGTGAGCCTCGATCTGGCGAACCAGATAGCACGTGCAAGTCAATAGGACAAGTACTACACTGTTGCGGATCATTTTAACTGATTGTTATTTCTGTCGATTTCACATACAAACGTCAATTCTTTATTTCGTAAATTCGTATTTTGTCCTTTTCACTAGAAATCGTAAATTCTTATTCCGTACGTTCCTCAGGAATCGTAAATTAGTGTTTCTTCCGTTTCACAAAATACTGTCAATTCCAATTTCGTTAATTGTATAAGAAATCGTAGTTTCTGATTTGATCAGTTTCACAGGGAAATTTAAGTTCTTATTTCGATAGCTGCGTGGAGAACAGCAAACGAGCTTTATTTGGTCAAGAAATATCTACCGAACTCTTCCGCTATACACGTGGCAGAAAAACTGTCAATACTTTTTATTCCTTCTAGAATGCAACCTTCACGTTTCAGTCTCCAGTTATGTGCAGTAATACAGTTTCTATTACCACAAAATAATTATGAATAGGAAGTTGTAATCTTATTCTTTTGTGTCATGAATTCCAACACATAGTCCAGTCTGGTTACCACGACAACAACTCTCGTGTGTTTGAATCGAGACGAAGAGGGCAACACAGTCTTTGAAATGAAATTCAGAAAGGAGTATTGCACAATATGTAAGTCCTTCGAGTTAAAGTGACTAACTATTGCATTCAAAGAACAGCAGATCTTCCAGAGTATAATCCTCAAGGAATACGTATCAGTAAGCGACTAGTGGTACTGGTCGTAGTGAGGGGCGGATGTCTTAAGAGGTCTTCTCGCTGCAGGTTTCTCTCTAAATGATAGGACCAGATCGCTGCAGGTGTTTTATACGTCCCGCCTCCCAGAAGACAACAACGCTTTGTATCGCAGCACCAAGCTATCGGCGGGGATTAGGCTGTGGAAAACTCATGCACGCCTGTTGTCGCAGGCCAGCAGACCCAGCATCCTTTACCTTCATGTTTGTTAGAAATACACAGCAGAATCGCGCGTCCTTCTCTGAGTTACTTCCCTTGGCGAACCTCGCCGCCATGTTGGAAAAGGGAGATGTAAAACGTCAACAAAACGAGAGGTAGGCTGAGCTAGTCGAGTTGCTTCGTATTTGCGGTTCTTGTCAGCGGTCTTTAAGGACAATACATCTGTACCCTGTTTGCAAATACTGAACCGAGATGTTTGTCAACAACGCACCGACGGCTTTTGCCGAAGACAACAAAGCAAAAGGCGGAACTTCCAGAGTCTAGTGATATGAGAAAAGCTCGTTCAATTGACAGCTCCACTTAATAAACAATGCCACACGCTCAAATGCAAATTTAGTTAATTGTCCAATTCTAAGGTCTTTTTTCACCTGTGGATACACAGCTTCCTTGTTGCTTAGACTTGAAACCCAACGCAAAGAGTTAGAACTAAGAAACAAGGAAATGCATGTCTTTGTGAAAATAGACAGATGTCGTCAAACTGTCTATACAGATGGCATTCTTGATTAATGCAAAGTGTTTATAAAGTATTCTAATCGGCACTGGTTAGTAAAAAAGTGTCTTATTAGAAGTGCAAATAATATTATGTACTGGTCACACGATAGCATAATCCCGTTAAAATGTCAAGGAAGTCGCTGTTTTTGAGAATTTCTGTTTTGCTGTATATATGCCCCTACTGGCAGTAATTGCTCTGTTAGTAGTAGATTTCTTTTTAACAAAAGCAAAACTATAATATTAAATGTCTTTTTCATAAGATACGATGACATCAATTTGTCTAGCTAATTGACATTTGTTTTCAGAAATTCAGAGTTTTAGAGTAAAGTGCTTCTATTGGCAGTACTAGTGGGAATATCATTATTTGTGATAGAAACAAAGACATATTATAAATATGTCCCTCTGTCTATGCAGATGCCATTTGTGATAGAAATAATATGTTGTCATGAAGTACTTCTTCTAGCCATATCTAGTGAAAACGCACATCGTGTTGAATCACTAGAATGTGTGACAATTCAGAACATTTAAAAATCAATCATCGACAACACGTACTTGTATCTTGATCTGAACTAACAATCTTGGTTAAAGTTTATTGTCTTTAAGAACACCACTAGGGCACATTGATTTATTAATAATCGGCAATGGAGTTTTATAGCAAACCCACTACATTTTCCCCATCACATTTTTATGCACTTTCCCACAAACAGGATAGCATAAACCGCGACGTTTGATATACCAGTTGTGGGCACTGTTTTGGACTAGAAACAAAATAGATAATGAGGTGTATCGACCCTACGCCTCAAGCACCTTAGACGAGCACTCTACAGACTGAACTAGATCCGGCCCTTTAGGTTCTACCGGTATAACGAGAAGAAACCCGCTGCCTCCACGTATGTTAGTCCTTGTGATAAAGCAGCTATGGGGAATTAACATGAATTTCCTGTAAACAATACAATACCTACCACAACCTTTGGTGTACTAGTGGTGCACTGGATGGGCCAAGACAAAATCATATACACTAGGGGTGATTGATCCGGAGATCACTCGCATCTCAACAACCAAGCGATACACTTCCCTATGTTGTAAGAGGACTGAACATTTTTATATTGTTACAGTTCATTTTATAGGTCATGTTATAATGCATGTTAATAGACAGTTTTAAAGTCTGTGCTATAATTCATGTTATATTTCAGATTATTGTTCATTCTATAGTTCATGTTATAATTCATGACATAGTTCACGTGATAGTTCACGTTATAGCTCGTAATATGTTTCATGTTATTTTCTATGTTACAGTTCGTGTTATAGTTTATGTTGTTGTTCTATAGGTCACGTTATGCTTCATGTTATTATTCATGTTATTTTTCATGTTATAGTTCATGTTATAGTTCATGTTATAGTTCACGTTATAGTTCTTGTTATAGTTCATGTTATTGTTTATGTTATTGTTCATGTTACAGTTAATGTTATGGTTCACGTTATAGTTCATGATATGACTCATGTTATTCCAATAGTCCCTGTTATAATTCATGTTATAGTTCATTTAATAATGCATGTTATAATTCATGTTATAATTCATATTATTGTTCATTCTATAGTTCCTTCTTTAGTCATGTTATATTTCGTGTTATATTTCGTGTTATAGTTCATGTTATAGTTCACGTTATAGATCATATTATAGTTCACGTTGAAGTTAATGTTATAGTTCATGTCATAATTCATTTAGAGTTCAGGTTATACTGCATGTTCTCCAGGTAGTCCCTGTTATAATCCATGTTATACTTCATGTTATAGTTCACGTTATATATCACATTATAGTTCACGTAGAAGTTAATGTTATAGTTCATGTCACAATTCATGTTAGAGTTCATGTTTCATTTTATGTTATCCCGGTTATCCCTGCTATAATTCATGTTATAGTTCATGTTGTAATGTATATCATAGTTCATGTTATATTTCATTGTATAGGTCATGTTATAATGCATGTTATAGACAGTGTTATATTTTGTGTAATAATTTATATTATAGTTCATTGTATTGTTCATTCTATAGTGCATGCTATAGTTCATGATATAGTTATTTCAGTTCGTGTTATAGTTCATGTTATTGTTCATGTTACAGTTAATGTTATAGTTCGCGATATAGTTCATGTGATTTTTCATGTTATAGTTCACGTTATAGACCACGTTTTTAAATAATACCACTTTTTCGATTTAATATATTCGTTTACCCAGAATGAGCATGATTAATGTTGTTACATGCTGTTTCAGTCCTGCCTTTGTCATACTTTTTCCTTCTATTTTCCTACTTTTGAACTACTGTTTTTGCATTTCCATTCCTACTTTTGTTACAATTTTTCATAAGGGTGTTCTTCACAGCCTGTTCATGTTATGGTTAATGTTATAGGTAATATTATAGTTCATATTATAGTTCACATTCTTGTTAAGTAGTTTCTTGTAGTTAATTCTATAGCTCATGTTATAGTTCGTATTATAGTTCGTATTATAGTTCTTGTTATAGTTAGTGTTACATTTATTTTATAAGATAATTTTTGAGTTAATATGAGAAACGATTCAAACATTCCGTAGGTAACACTCACATGACAGGGATTAGTGGTTGGTTATTGATGGCTGGTGAAAGAGAAGTCGGAGTGGTGCCTTAGAAACCCATGTTGGGTGGATGCCGGTAATTTACACTCCCCAGTCAACATTATACGTAACATAAGCACTCCCCAGTGCATATTATGCATGTAATATACATTCCCCCAGTCTATATTATATGTATAATATACACTCCCTCTGAATAATATACACTCCCCTAGTCTATATTACATGTAGGCTATAATAATTTTCAAGTACTCACATAATGATATTTTTTGTAGGGTTTTTTATGTTTGTATTGCCAGCGCACTTTGTAAACGTTTATATAAAACTCAGTGGCAAATCTAGATAGATATGTGAATCAGGGGCGCACCCAAGGAGGTCAAAACGTTCCTGGATCCGCCCATGCAAATTTGCAGAATAAAATTAATAATTCATCATCATCCCAGAAGACCGGCCTCGGTGGCGTCGTGGTAGGCCATCGGTCTACAGGCTGGTAGGTACTGGGTTCGGATCCCAGTCGAGGCATGGGATTTTTAATCCAGATACCGACTCCAAACCCTGAGTGAGTGCTCCGCAAGGCTCATTGGGTAGGTGTAAAACACTTGCACCGACCAGTGATCCATAACTGGTTCAACAAAGGCCATGGTTTGTGCTATCCTGCCTGTGGGAAGCGCAAATAAAAGATCCCTTGCTGCTAATGGGAAGAGTAGCCCATGTAGTGGTGATAGCGGGTTTCCTCTCAAAATCTGTGTGGTCTTTTACCATATGTCTGACGCCATATAACCGTAAATAAAATGTGTTGAGTGCGTCGTTAAATAAAACATTTCTTTATTCTTTTTTCATCCGAGAATCTCATCCCTTCCTACCCTTACTTCCGATTAATATGATAGGAATTATGTGGAGATAACATTGCAAAGCGTGGTCTTAAACATGGTCAGGTCCACCATACCCCAGTTAAGTGCCACCTTGTATGCCCATCAGCATTCCTGCATTCTTTGTTCATATTAGGGATCCGATATTGACAACCATTGTTTGCTAAATACATTTATAATTTTTTAAGTAAAAGAAGTTGTAGACGATCTGAAAGACAAAGGAAGAAAACGATTTTCCGTTGAAAATGGAAAATTATTATACTTAACAAAACAGAAGATTAATAATCAAATAAAGGTGACATCATTTTGGTGCAAGTTAGTAATATATGTGAATATCAGCGTATATAACAATAATATACACATGCGATATATCTATACTATAGTTGTAAGTAACGATAGTAATCATATATACAATTTACATTAATAACATATGCATTCATGATTATCTCGATGTAAATGTATACAATTTACATTAATAGCATATACATTCATGATTATCTCGATGTAAATGCATACAATTTATATTAATAGCATATACATTCATGATTATCTCGATGTAAATGTATACAATTTACATTAATAGCATATACGTTCATGATTATCTCGATGTAAATGTATACAATTTACATTAATAACATATACATTCATGATTATCTCGATGTAAATGTATACAATTTACATTAATAACATATACATTCATGATTATCTCGATGTAAAGGGGCGGAACATAGCCCAGTGGTAAAGCGCTCGCCTGATGCGCGGTCGGTCCAGGATCGCCTATTTTTCGTTGTATCCATTGCACCACGACTGGTAAATCAAAGGCCATGGTATGCGCTATCATGTCTTTGAAATGGTGCATATACAAAAATATCCCTTGCTACTAATGGAATGAATGAATGAATGAATGTTTAACGACACCCCAGCACGAAAAATACATCGGCTATTGGGTGTCAAACTATGGTAAATGCAAAACAATTGATGATCAACATCGATAAAAATTCAACAGTTAAATTAAAACACAGTGTAAAGATTGCTACTAAAGGAAAAATATAGCGGGTTTGCTAAATCTAAGACTATGTGAAAATTATCAAATATTTGATATCATATATTTGATCATTAATACATAAGTGTGCTCTAGTAGTATCGTTGAAAATATGCATAAGCCTTGGAGCAATGAGTTGATGTTATACAATTTATTTAGTTCCGTGTGTAATAAATAACTAGATCATTATTATACACACAACCTGAAACATTCATTATTACACATCTATTAAATCTATACTCCATGTTCATTACTATACATATAATCTACACTACCCATTTATTATTATACACATAACTTACACTACTGATTCATTACTATACACATAATCTGCACTCCCCATTCATTAATACATCAGTGTGCTCTAGTAGTGTCGGTAAAAATATGCATAAGCCTTGGAGCAATGAGTTGATGTTATATAATTTATTTAGTCCAGTGTGTGATAAATAACTAGATCATTATTATACACATAATCTAAACTCCACATTCATTAATCTAACAACATATAGTCTGAACTCCACATTCATTGTTTTGCATACAACCTAACCTCAACCTTCATTATTATACATATAGCCTACATTTTCCATTCATTACTATACATATAATCTACTTTCCATTCATTACTATACATATAACCTACACTTTCCATTCATTACTATACATATAAGCTACATTATCCATTCATTACTATACATATAACCTATTTTCCATTCATTACTATACATATAACCTACACTTTCCATTCATTACTATACATATAAGCTACACTTTCCATTCATTGCTATACATATAACCTACACTTTCCATTCATTACTATACATATAATCTACACACCTCATTCATTATTACACATTTTATACACTCCCCATTCGTTATCATACACATAATAGACACTCCCCATTAATTGCTGTACATATAATCTGCACTCCCCATTCAATATTATTCATATAATCTACACTCCCCATTCATCATAATATATAATATGCACTCCACATTCAGTATCATACATATAATCTGTACAACCCATAATTATACGTATACACTCTCCATTCAATAGTATATGTATAATATACACTCTCCAATCATTATTATACATATAATCTGCATTCCCCATCCATTACTATACATATAATATGTAATCCCCATCCAACGTAATGAAAGTCAAACTTGATCTGTAAAGCTATACCAACATTTCAGCTGAATATGTTGTGGTATTGCAGAACAAAAAGAGTCGGTAAAACTAATTTTCGCATCTCCTACGTTCAAAGGCAATGACTCTGTCACAAATTAGTAAATCGTTGCGAAAGTCAAACTTGATCTGTAATAGTATGTGACAAAGCTATATATATATATATATATATATATATATATATATATATATATATATATATATATATAGCTTTGTATACAGGTAAGCTTTGCAAAAGCAGTCCGGCAAACAAATTTCCGTATCTCCTAAATTCAAGGTCCATATTTCTGTCAAGAAAGTCAAACTTGATCTGTAATGGTACACTATAAAGCTATATGCAAAATTTTGGCTCAGTATCCCCTATGTTCAAGGGCCATAATTCGATTAAAATGTGTAAGTCGTCATGCAAGTCAAACTTGATATGTAATGGTATATGATAAAATGATATACACAATTTCAACTCAATATATCGAGGCACTGTGAAAAAAAAAAAACACATCCAGAAAACGTATGTGGGACCTACAGACAGGCGGACAGTTAGGGGACAAATAATAAATGTTGATTATATTCATCTAATAGTACTTAAATTAGTATCAATCCAAAGTTGTTTTAAGAGACAATTAATGTATTCAGTATTTAAACATAGTAGTGGAGAGTGCATATTATATGTATAATAATAACTAGGGGAGTGCAAATAATTCAAAGGGAGTGTGTATTATACGTATAATAATAACTGGGGGAGTGCAAATTATATGTATAATAATGACTGGGGAGTGCATATTCTTAGGGAGTGCAAATTATATGCTACACCGGTACTGGGGTGCGAACCAAGTACCAGCCAGCGTTAATGTCGATGGCTTAGCCGCTACATCACGGAAGCCAATAGGTAACGGTGCACCACTAGCAAACATGCTGCTCGGTGTGCAGACTGTTCACAAATATATAGAGTAAACCTCCGCCTTCCGTGCAAAATAATCAAAATAGCGCCTTTTGTGTCGCGGATGTATATTCAAGAAAAGTAAAAACAACCAGGCGCGAACTGGGACGCATACCAAGGAAAGTGTTGGAAATTAAAACAATCTTTGCATCAACCTAATTAAAATAATTGCTTTAAATTACAAAAATGTGTGTGCGTTTTTCTTTGTGTGTGTGTGTGTGTGTGTGTGGTTTTGTGTATGTGCGTGTGTGCTTGTACGGGTGACACGACCAAATATGCTAATGAGAGAGAGAGAGAGAGAGAGAGAGAGAGAGAGAGAGAGAGAGAGAGAGAGAGAGAGAGAGAGAGAGAGACAGAGAGACAGACAGACAGACAGACAGACAGACAGAGCGGCAGGCAGGCAGGCAGGCAGGCAGGCAGGCAGGCAGACAGATAAACACGAGAGAGAGGGTGGGTGTATGAAAATTGGAGCTTGTCATTTTATTTGCTTTAATTGTAAAATATTTCTGACCAACAGAGCCGTTTTGATATCCTAAAATTACATATAAAGTGCATTTTATTGTTCAGAATATCAGTGCGTGTCTATGTAAGGTGTTTCTGGTCGCAGGAATAGTTCTAGTTAGAAGCCAAAGCTATATTTGACCTCCCGTTAGTTCCATACGTGAGAACAAATATATTATGAAGCAAAATGAAGTTTTAGATACTGGGTGAAAATAAAACAAATGGCTGTTTTGTGTGACACATTGGTTGACAATTCAAAGTGGTTCAAATAGCACATCAGACGTGTCATTTCATGTGTAATACCGTATATGATGAAAAACCACAGCAATTATGGGGATATATGAATCCAAGTAAATGCCGCAAGGATTTAACATTGAACGAACTCCAAAATATTGATATTTAATTTTTGCAAAAATAGTCCTATTTGTTTCAAAACAAAAGGTATGTTTAACACCTTTGAACCATATCAATTTCTTCAGGGTTTTTTTTTTAATGGACAATATTACTTCAAGAAGATTATGTGACAAAATGGTTACGCAAGATTAATAAGATAATGGCGGTGTTTTTAGTAATACAGATTCTAAATAAATGACCTACACAGGCACAGATCCCTCGCGTTAATTATTAACAATTATGTCCGACGCGGTTCTTATCCATATGTCCGACGCCATATAACCGTAAATACAACTTGATTCAGTTTAATTTAATTTAATTTCACTTAATTTCACTTAAAATTATTTAATTTTAATTTCATCGAAAATTCAATTAATTAGATTTAATGTATCTGTCTTTTCATTTGTTTATTATCTCTTAATTTCCTGATTATTAGCTTTTTGTGTAACTCAGTTTGAAGAACCCTAGGTTTCGAATCGGGGGCGGGAGGGAAGGGGGGTTTGGGTGCGGCGGGGGGGGGGGGGGGTTATAATGAGCTGTGTCTGGCATCTTCTGACGCCTATGGCAAGCCTTAGAGAAATTAGATCGGTGTGTACGTGCGTTTACCAAGTATTTTCCTAGCCGCGCCTGTGCTGCTTTGTTTTAAGTTACCGAGTCTTGAAGACCGCGGCTGTGTGTCTAATAATAAAATATAGCAAAAAACCCCAAAACAAACAGACCACAATAGTCCGACTGTTCGGCCAAACTTCATACCGTTCCATTCCCTAACACATTTAAACACAGGCCAATATATTTCAGCAATATGACCTTAAGTTAATTTTAGAAACATCGCATACAGCAAATAATAAAATATGGGTGGTTTTTTTTTTCAATTGCAAATTTCTAAACGCTTTCAAAAATGTGAATAAAAAATAGTGTTCGTGTGTAAGGTTTTGTTTTCTCTCTCTCTCAGACCATACAGTCTTCCTAATTGAAGTTTGTTCTTCCAGTGGACGAATTCCATACGTTATGACGGCCAGTTTTATTAAAACTACAAACAAAAGCTTTATTTGAAAGATGGTTTTCAATTCCAACATTTCCAAAATCTTTTGTTGGGATCGGCCTTGTTTGTGTGTGCTAAACCAGCGAGAATTCCAAGAGAAAAAACATATTTCTTTCACGCAACATGCAACTGACATTGACAGGAGCATTCTTTTGCCGTGAAAGAACTTTTCGGCAAACTATATGGGCAAACTGTGATGTTTGTTTTAATAATAACAAGCTGACAGCATGTTAAAACCGCCATTGTTCCTCACAAGGTCGGGGCTGCCTCATGGATAGAAATGTTTGACTTGAAAATTTGTGTCTCGTTTCGCCAACTTGACTCCTTGACGGAAAGCAAACAAGGACAACCCATTAAAGTTAACACAAGTTAATGCAGCGGTTCTTGTCAGAACTTCGTGAAAAGTTATACTCAAATTTAGCTAGGTTTAAACTATTTGAACGGTTTAGTAACAGGTTTGGTGAAAACTAGAACAAAGCCCATAAAAAGTGACAAAAGGGCACAGAACGTTGGGTTTTGTTGTTGGTTTTTTTTTTGGGTTTTTTTTTTTTATTTTTTTATAAAGATTGTGTGCTGAAAAAAAAAAAAAGTTATTGAAAACGAAATCTGTTTTAGCTTAAATATAGTTAGGTATTATTATTTGAAATTTTCAGTAGCAGGTTTGGTGAAATCGTGAATATAAAATTAGAAAGCCCACACAGAGTAATCGTGTTATAAAATGTGATTTGTAGAAACTAAATAAAAATTATTAAAAGAGAAATCGATTGCCAAAAGAGTTTGTTTTGTTAACGACATCACAAGAACACATTGATTTATCAACCATCAACTATTGGATGTCAAACATTTGGTAATTTTGACATATAATCTTAGAGAGGGAACCCGCTACAATTTTCCATTAGTGGCAAGGGATCTTTTATATGCACCATCCCACAGACAGAACAGCACGTACCACGGCCTTTGATACACCAGTCGTGGTGCACTGCTGGAACGAGAAATAGCCAAATGGGCCCACCGACGTGGATCGATCCCAAACCGACTGCGTACCAAGCTAGCGCTACAGCACTAGGCTACGTCCCGCCCGAAATCGATTGATTATTTACATGACCCAGTAGCAAGTTTAATATCGATTGAGGTCAGATTAAATTGGGTTTAGATGATTTACATAACCTAGTAGCAAGTTTAATATACAGGAACAGACAAAGAGATCACTATTTTGTGCTGGAGAGGGTACAAGTACACGTTTTTGGTTTATGTATATCGCAGAGAAAATGTTAATGTGTTGGGCCATAGCGCACCCTCACCCCCGGTTCCTACGTGCCTGAAAATTAATATAGAATATAGAAAACATTGAAAATTAATATAGAATATAGAAACATTGAAAATTAATATAGAATATAGAAAACATTGAAAAGGGCACGAAGCTAAAATGGTTATTTGTTTGCTTTTGGTGAAAACGAAAAGAAGATGACAGTGAACTATTTTGATGTCAACAGCTATTATTAAATTATTTGTTTTAGAAGCAGATTTGGTACAAGACCAGAAGACGATGAAAAAAAGAAAAGAAACTGAAAATGGTCTCAGAAAGCAATAATGTTATAACAGATATTGAGATAATATTAAACTATTTTAGTAGCAAGTTACGTTAGAAAAAGGACAAACCCTTAAAACAGGTTTGTTTGTTTTGTTTGTTTGTTGTTGTTGTTTTTTGTTGTTGTTGTTTCGTTTGTTTTGTTTGTTTTTGTTGGGTTTTTTGTTGTTGTTGGGTTTTTTTTTTTGGGGGGGGGGGGGATTTATTGCCTCAGATCAATATGACAATGTCAATTTTGGAGAGCCTTGAATCACTGACGTACACAGTATTTGAAACATACTCATCAACATACAACACACTCACCCACACCCACACACACCCACACACACACACATGTGATAACATTGTAAATTAATCGATGCCACGATACTACGTTTATTGACGTTTAAGCAAACGTACTACGGTGACACTCCATAACTGAAGTATGTATTCATAGTCATGAAACAAAAGCATTACATTTTAAGCTGCGCAGAGTTCAGAAAATAAAAAATCTTAAGCAATAGTTTATATTTACATAAGAATATCCAAAATGACGTCTTTCAGGTTCGACGTCATTTCCATTCAAAAAGACACCGCGTTACATATGCTTACGTCATTTGAATACAGGATTTGACTGCATCAAACCAATCAGACCTTTTTCTTTTTTAACTGTATTAAATTTTATAAAATCATGCATGCACATATATACATACATTGTGTGGATTACCCCCCCCCCCCCCCCCCCCCCCCCCTCCCAATATAAAATCCGGACTGCCTCAGTGCCCCGGTGTTGAACGATTTCTACATACTAACATAAACATATTTTCACAGATATACACGCATATGTTTGTAGCAGTGTATATTAAAACCATATTGAAGTGGTATCTTTTAAACATTTAAATGGTAAAATATAATATTTTTCACACGTAAACAAATGAAATGTTAGATCCTTATTAACATATTAAAACGTTAAAATAATTGTTACGTTTGGTGACAGCGAATGGAAAAAAAAGAGACAGAACTCATTTGTGCTCGAAGTAAGATAATATTTAATTGTTTAGACGTTTTACTAGCTGGAGTGGTCAAACGAAACCAAAATTGAAAACAAAACCTGTAGGAAAAAACTAAACAAATAATGTTAAAAGACCCATTCATTTGGTGAAAGCAAAATAGAGAAATCGAAGAGGCATAACGCTAAAGTGTTTGTTCATTTTGGTGAAAACGAAAATAATTCAAAAGGGAAATGGGAAAAGGGATATTTCACTCAAATTGGTCTTGACATGAAATATTGTTAGGCGCAATTTAACATTTAACGCTGTTCGAAGAACACATCTTAACAAAATCCACCCCTTTCATAATTTTATCTGTTTTATCAAATCTAAATCATATGATCCACGTTTTGGTGAAAACAAATAATGTAAATATAATAATTGGTTTAGCTCAAACTGAGCTAAAATTAAACTATTTAGATGGCTTTGATTTGTTTGGTTGTTTTGTTTAACACCACTAGAGCACATTAATTTATTAATCGTCAGCTATTGGATGTCAACCATTTGGTGTTTCTGACTCTTAGTTATGAGAGGAAACCCGCTACATTTTTCCTAATGCAGCAAGGGATCTTTTATATGCACTTTCCCACAGACAAGAAAGCACATACTACGACCATTATCCAATTGTGAGATGACTTTGAATGAATCCATGCATGAATGAATGAATGAATAACTGAATTTAACGACACGCCAGAACGAAAAAGATATCGACTGATGAATGTGAAACAATGGTAAATTAATTAAATCGTGGATCAACATCAATATAACATTCAAAGTTTAAAAAAAAGCACAGTGTAAAGAGTTGTGCAAAACAATACAAATATCACAGGTAAGTACAATTAACATTTATAATAGAATTTGGTATCTCGATAAAAAAAAAAAAAAATTCTGAATTCCATTACATTTCTCCTTCCAAATATCTTTTTTTCTCATTTATTTGAAATGGTTGCACTCCACCAGAATGTAGTGCACCGTCAACATTTTAAAAATAAATGAATTTAATCGTATTCTTTTCTCGTTTACGTAAGATGGTTACACTCAAACATTTTATGCACCGTCTGAAATTAGCTGGCTTAGAAGCGTAATTTCATCTGTTTGTCAACTAAGATCGATTGTTTAATTTAGTGACACAGACCAATAATGATGGCGGGGGTCATTTGAGAGTTAAAATGTCAGGCAATGTTATAGTATGGCATCCAGATAAAAAATATAAAATGTTTAAAACTATTTTATATGGTCAAATAGAAGGTGTGTAAAGTAGCAAAAGAACACATCAGTTTACTCGCATTGATATAATAAAACTGTGTTCAATGATATATGTTTAAACATTTGTTTTTGTCACTATGACTCGAATATAAAGGCCAGTCATCTCAAGGTTTGAATATGGATGCATAATAATACAAGCAGTTATACGTTTTTTAGTTTAGGGTGTAAGTGGGGTCACTCCTTCAAAATAAATAATTTAAGGAAAAACTTTCAGTTTTCCTTTAAAAAAAAATAAAAAAATTGAACCATTTAAAAAATAGTTTCAAATACACAATTTTTCATGTTTTGAAATAATATATATATATATATTATTTCGAAACATGAAAAATTGTGTATTTGAAACTATTTTTTAAATGGTTCAATTTTTTTTTTTTTATATATATATATACAGGTAGATAGATAGATAGAATGGAACTGATTGGTTACTTACTACAAAAGTTTATATGTTGACATTTAAATAATTCAAATATGCTCCGTTAAACTACTACTACTACTACCACCACCACCACCACCACCACTACTACTAGTATTATCAACACTGCTACTACAATTATTACTAATACGTTTTATTCCGAATATACTAAATTACTAAAATAAAAGTGATTGGCTACTAACTTCACAAGTTTATATTTTGATATTGAAAACAAATGTTCCGTAAAACAAATTCTAGCACTGAAAATGTTTAGTGTAATAAATAAAATTAAACAAAATTTAAGTCAAACAATAATAATAATAATAATAATAATAATAATAATAATAATAATGCTGGTTAGTACTACTGATGCTACTGAACAAGACGACAAAGAAGAAGAAACAGAAGAAGCAGAAGAACAACAAGAGGAAAAGACAAACAGAAGAACAAAAGAAGAACAAAAAAAAGAAGAAAAGAAAAGGTAGTAGGAAAGAAAAAGAGGAAACGAAAGAAGAAACAGATGCAAAAAAAATATTAAAAAATGACGAAACAGAAGAAAAAGAAGAAAACAAGAAGAGAAGACTACAAGAGAGAAAGGAAGACGGAGGAGGACAGACGTGAATGGAAGTGTTTTACATCAGTACAATATTAACACAATGAATAATACAGATCCTTTTTTAAAGTCGTTTTCATAAAGAACCGGTTCAACCTCTGAACCCGGGGTTATGTTTACCGTTAGCATTTCAGTGGACGCACGAAGCATATTCTACGTTAAAAACATTAATTCTTGTCCGTGTACCATCACGGTGTCATTTATTACAATTTCAAGCCACACTGTAATATCCGAGCTTAAATAATAACAAACATTCAGTTTCCCAAGATGTAAAACTGCACTAAAGTTTTAGAAACAACGGAAGAGATCTCTGTTTGGTTTTAATGTTAATTCCGCCACACTTCCTGAATAATAAATTTAATATTGAAAATAAATCATCTTGATTAAACAAGAGCCAGCTATACACGTTTTCGCAGCAAACAGACAAGATAGAAATCTATAAGTCATGTTTGTACCGAACTAGCGGAATCCCCAGTTAGTGGGATTAAACAGGAAGTATGTCGCCAGAGGTCGTTCCATCACGTGGGAGGTAGAACGACCAATTGTCATTGCGGAGAGGTAATTGCTTATGCTAACCATGCTGACATTCCAGTAAACGTAATTTTGAGCAAACATATACATAACATATTTACTTAATTTTTTTGTCTGTCGAATCAATGTGTGTATCTATATACTTTGCATTAATTCGTAGATGATGAGCAAAAAATAAAAGAATGAATGAATGTTTAATGACAACGCAGCACAAATATACACATCGGCTATTGTGTGTACGTATATGAATAGGATTAAATTAAAAATAAAATTATATAATTATGTAAAAAAAAAAGACAGTGTAAAGAGTTGTGGGTAAAGACACAATGCAATACGAATATTTTGAAACTTTGTATAAAAATCAAAATGTTTTAAAAACTTTAAAATTAATTCTTGATGGAATTTTAAAGATAATAATATATTTATGTTACCAAATAATATTTTCTCAACAGCTTCAGATGATTACACTCCACCAAATTGTGGAGCACTGTCAGTGTACACTTGCACGAACACCTCGTCTTTACTGCGCTGCCTGTATGAGGACTACCACTCTCCCAGGACTGGCTTGACATAATGAAGATGCGGGTAATGTGGCCTCTATCAGCTCTGTCCTTTTTCTTTCTCCTCTCTCTCTCTCTCTCTCTCTCTCTCTCTCTCTCTCTCTCTCTCTCTCTCTCTCTCTCTCTCTCTCTCTCTCTCTCTCTCTCTCTCTCTCTCTCTCTTCTCTGTATATGCTACCTATATTCCATAGAATAAAATATCTAACAGAAGTGTTAAATTATGTTGAATGAAGGCAACCTGGATCCTCTTTCCACGGTGTGACTGTCTATGTACAGACCTCCACCTTATCCTTTCAGGAATTATCGGTTATCCGAAACACAAATCAAACGTACAGTATCAATGATGCATAAAAGAAAAAATACGTTAGGAAACTTTGTGTTGATACAGTGTCAGCCCTTGTGTTTCCTGTCTGCTGTTAGTCTTTGAAGCGGTGTGGAAATATCATTAGCTATTTCACTTTAAAGAATGTGTAACACAATAATATAATTATGCAAATCGTATAAATGGGCGATCTGTTGTGAAATAGTCCATGTGTTTAAATACATGTACATGTGATACCTTCCTAAAACATCAGTTGTACATACGGGGTTTTTTAATTGCTGTTTGTACTTAATTGCATGCTGTGTGTATATTGTGTTCTTTTTTTGTATTTGTAATATATCTTTTGTAAACTGTACCATTGCCAATAAAAATAATATAATAAAGATTTTTTAAAAATAAATACTTTTTTACTTGTTTTTAGATTTGTTTTATTAATAAATAGGTGAGAGAGAGAGAGAGAGAGAGAGAGAGAGAGAGAGAGAGAGAGAGAGAGAGAGAGAGAGAGAGAGAGAGAGAGAGAGAGAGAGAGAGAGAGAGAGAGAAACACACACACATACTAATTTGTGACCTTATCAACGTATCTTGTTTCGCATCAACAGGCATACATTGTAACATTAGCATAAATATGTTTTGTTAATTACTAATTACAAAAGACACCAATGGTTAAATCGATTCAGAACTGATATTAGTGTTTAAACGGGTAGAGAACAACGACGAAAACAATATTCCAGAAGATTTTACTTTCGTACTAAAGATGAAGTATATTAATTGTTCTACCTAAATAATTGTAGCTAATGGCGTACACGTTTCATAAATGATCATAGAACCAATGTAAAGATCCAACGGTTAAACAGATTTGTATAAACAATAAATGCATCGCGAAAAATATCAACACGTTACGATCAGACACCGTTTTCATAGGACAATATGGATGCGCGGGAACTTCCGGTTCAGTGAGCTGGAATTGAAACGAAATCAATTGAAAAATCCACAATTAATTTAACATTCAACAGAAAGGAGGAATTGGAGGCAATCTGTTGCGTGTATGCTACGTGTGTTGAGTTACTCTTTTGTCAAAATATTAGTGAAACATGACCTGTCTCTCGATGACAAAATGTAGCAATTTATAGACTAAACTGGGGTTAAATTGCATGCACTGTACGCTGTTTGCCTGACTACATTCCCGGAGTGGGACTTCCTCTCCTCGGAATGTCGGTCGTAGGGAAATACCACGGAATATCTCAGCCATTAGTTGATTAATTGGAAATTCCTCCCTTCTTGTTTGGTGCACCGCTGAACCCAAGTTCCGAATTTCAATCAACTACGACTGTATATATCTCTAGTCTACGTCACAATTGTTGCCTCTGTCTTTAGCTTCGTCTTATTTGGTGGGGATTTAGTGTTTCTCCTTTAGAGTGGATTTGGAATTTGGAAACGGTGGTATAGTAATGGGTGTGTGATATACTTTTGTTTTGTTAAAATACATTATATACATGCATTAATGTACACACACACACACACACGCGCGCGCGCGCATGCACAGTGTATACATATACATACATACATACATATATGCATGTGTTCTGGTATGTCAACTACCCCCACCCCATTGCTGCAAAACATCTTCCCGTTCGGGCAAAAACGATGATGAAGTTCGGGCAAAATTAACCTGCCTGAAAACGTGTCACATGTATTTCCACCATTCCACTCACAATATTACTTGTAAGCCATGTACAAATGTGTACTTTTTCATTGGAAACACTATACTCCAATGTAACTACGAATAAATATTGTTACCAGATTCGGACAGAAAACAAGCTATATTTTTAGAAGAGAAATATTGTGTTTCTCTGTTCGTCCTCCACATTAACCCATTTCTCGTTCTAACAAGTCCACCACAAAGGTCATGGTAGGTGCTATTCTGTCTGGAAAAATGTAGCGGGTTTCCTCTCTAAAACTATATTTAAAAATTACCAAATATTTGACATCCAATAGCCGATGATTAACAAATTTATGTGTTCTAGTGGTGTCGTTAAATAAAACGAACTTTTTCACATTCACATTTCTGGGGTTTTGTCTGACTCCAGGACTTCAGCTACTATGGAAGTGTTCCTGACAATTTTGTCGGCAGAGTTCCTCCAGTAAGTGGGGCGTGATGTACTTCTGTGGCAGAGCGCTAGATTGAGCTACAATCGGTCGATGGACTTCAGTTTCACCCCGTTAGAATGAAATAGTGTTGTATCTACTTTCCTGGCTATAGGAAAGAGCGTATTTAAGACTTCCTTGCTGCTAAATCGATAAGAGTAGCCAGCTGGCTTCCTTTCTATCTATCGACCAAATATAGCCGTAATTTATAATGTTTTGAGATATTGATAAACTAACATGCTTTTCCTTTCCTATCAAATGAGTAGACTGGTTGTAGACTTAAAATATATCGAAATGATCTTAGCGCTAAGATCACCCTAAGTGCTAAAAGGGACATTCCTGATTTTGCTGCACTTTTTAAGATGTTATTGATTAACAGAGACTTTTAACGATTGTAATTACATATCAAATACATTTTTCTATATAAAATATTAATGGCTGTATAGTAAACGTGTTTCTGATCGTTCTAATATTTGGATTAGGTTAAATTTCATCTTATTTCCTAAAATATTGTCTATTCGTACGTTTGGGCTTCTTACAATAAATTAAGATGACCAGAAACACATTGAATATACAGACATTGATATTCTAAACAAGAAAATATATTTAATATGCAAGTTTAATCGAAGAAATATTTTATTAGTCGAAAACATCTTATAATGCAGCAAACTCAGGAATGTCCCTTTAAGATAGTTATACATTTAAAGTGATCGTAGCCCTAACTGGTAAATGTTAAATGTTTTGCAGGGACAAACATATAATAGAAATGATTCACAGCTTTCTTTTCGGATTTTTCGTGATTTTTTAAAATAAAGTTTATTGACTCCAGAATTTAAAAAAAAATAGTACTGCTAGGGTTGGGACCCTGATATATCTACTTTACACTCATTTAATATATTAAACATTGTACGTAAGTGAATAATACGGTATATATATATATATATATATATATATATATATATATATATATATATATATATATATATCACATTAATCGAAACAGTAATGATGAATATACATACATGTAATACATAATTTATAGTTTTATGGGATTAACAGAGAAGCTAGAAATAATAGAAATAAAGAGAAGGAAGGAGAGAAAGAAAGAAGAAAGAAAGATTGAAGGACAGAAAAAGTAAATTAATTTTAAAAATAAATTTCGAAATAGAAAATATTATATTAATTATTATGATTATTATTATTATTATTATTATTATTATTATTATTATCATCATCATCATCACCAATACCATCATTTCCATTACTATTACTAATACTGTATTATTATTTCACACGTATTGGGATAATGTAAAATCAAAACAGACTAGAATAGTAAAAGAAGATGGAAAGAAACCGGAGTGCTTGGAAAGGTGTAAAACTTGTTGTGTATGGAAGAGAAGGAAAGCACTGACAGACGGCAATATTGTGAAAAACATGTTGTGTATGGAAGAGAAGGAAAGCACTGACAGACGGCAATATTGTGAAAAACATGTTGTGTATGGAAGAGAAGGAAAGCACTGACAGACGGCAATATTGTGAAAAACAATTCACAAGGTTTTCTTTGGACGAAATCTTATTTCCAGACAAGCTAAATTTCTGCTTTGTTTCCTGTTGGTAAAGAGTGGTATTGTTAAGTCTCATTCTAATAAAAAGGTCAAGCCAACGAATCCATTTTTTAATGGAATGTTATATAGCTACATGTTTTCGATATCAATTATAGTTTTTAACATATTTCTAACGCTATTTACTTAGTTTTTCTGTATTTTCATACTGTAGATATAGTACTTGATGTTTCTGTATTTTCATACTGTAGATATAGTACTTGATGTTTATGTATTTTCATACTGTAGATATAGTACTTGATGTTTATGGTTAACGTTACAACTTTATTTTGTGAACTCTATGACTTAGCACATGTCTGTTTCTGACTGTCAGCCCTCCACATACAGCGATGAGCCAGCTGGTGGACATATTTAGTGGCGTAGTCATAGAGGTTTAATGGGCGTGCGTACACTTAAACCTCAAATTTCTATTTTTCTATGGACACACTACTAAAGCTACTCATGGATATATACAGACATACATTTAGGTACAAACACGCACGTATGCTCGCAAACATTACATACATCAGCATCCCCAAAAACCAGAAAAGGTAAATACAAAAAAAAAAAATTCTATCATAATATTTACGTCATCGTTTTATCATTTGAAAGGAAGGAAGGAAATGTTTTATTTAACGACGCACTCAACACATTTTATTTACGGTTATATGGCGTCGGACATATGGTTAAGGACTACACAGATATTATGAGAGGAATCCCGCTGTCGCCACTTAATGGGCTACTCTTTTCGATTAGCAGGAAGTGATCTTTCATATGCACCAACCCACAGACAGGATAGTACATACCAAGTCCTTTGTTAACCTGTTGTGAAGCACTGGCTGGAACAAAAAATAGCCTAATGGGACCACCGACTAGAATCGATCCTAGATCGATCGCGCATCAGACAAACGCTGTACCACTGAGCTACGCCCCGCCCCTTTCATTTGGAAATTTATCAACCTACTAACCCAGGAAATAAAGCGATGTATAACTCTCGCCATAAAGTAGATATCACGTACCTATCCATGTAATAATTTTGGGTAACATTACAGTTTGTGAGAAAACATTTCGTTTCACCAAAAGGTAACATGTTTTGTGCCAAGCATTATAAATGTGGGGACCGGCCTCGGTGGCGTCGTGGCAGGCCATCGGTCTACAGGCTGGTAGGTACTGGGTTCGGATCCCAGTCGAGGCATGGGATTTTTAATCGAGATACCGACTGCAAACCCTGAGTGAGTGCTCCGCAAGGCTCAATGGGAAGGTGTAAAAGGCCATGGTTTGTGCTATCCTGCCTGTGGGAAGCGCAAATAAAATATCCCTTGCTGCCTGTCGTAAAAAGAGTAGCCTATGTGGCGACAGCGGGTTTCCTCTAAAAAAAAAAAAACAGTGTCAGAATGACCATATGTTTGACGTCCAATAGCCGATGATAAGATAAAAAATCAATGTGCTCTAGCGGCGTCGTTAAATAAAACAAACTTTACTTTTATAAATGTGGGTGTTTTTTGAGTTCTTATTATTTATTATTATTATTTTGCTTATTTCTTTTATTTTGGTGGTCCTTTTTAGGAGGTGGGTTTGGTTGCGGTTTTTTTGTTGGGGGGGAGGGGGGGTTTGGTTTGTCTTTGTTTTGTTGTTGTTGGGTTGTTGTTGTTAGGGTTTTTTTTTGGGGGGGGGGTCTTTCTATTTTTTCTTTCTTTCTTTTGTTGATTGATTGATTGGATTGTTGATTGAGGCTTTGTTGTTGCTGTTTTTTTATTCATCTTGCATTGATTGCGTTTGTGTGGAAGATTCTGGAAATTAAAAACTTTTAAATTCATATAAATTGGTATAATGGCCTCACACTCCACACACAGGAACATAATATAATTTTAAATTAAGATAGTAATGCATATAAAAGAGGGTGTTTTAGGTTTATATGTACAAACGTATATATTATCATAATATATATTATAGAATTTAACAATATGAAACTTAAAGAGAAAAAGAAAAGAAGATGACACGGGAAAGGGACACTCAATAAATAGAAATTTGAAATTTTCGAAACTTTATTTTTTTGTTGTGGAGTTCTTTAATTTACTTTTACTTTTTTCTTCTCTTGTTTTCTTACTTCCCTAACATTGCAGCAATTGTTTCGTTTTTCCTGCATTTTTTGCTATTTCCTCAATTTCCTCATTCCAAATAAAACCAGGACAGTCACAGATGTCTACTGATTGCTTTAAGCGCACCTGGCGGCCATCCAGTAAGTACATTTACATATTTGTTTCGAGATTCACTTCCGAGATTTTCCGCCGAAACCGAGACGGAGCGAGGGGAAGGGCCACCATGTCCAAATTAACTTGTCGGCTGAGGACACAGACTGTCATTGTGAGATGACGCCCGGGATTCTGATATCTCACACATTCTTCCAGTGAATCACGGTGTATCTAATTGATCGGTGTCTATACAGAATGGGTATTTGTAATTTGAGGGCATCCAGTCTACTATACGTTAGGACAAGACAAACGACGCCAGTTTGTTTTTTATTATAGCTGCAACATTCCTTCCGGGTGTAGGTGAGTGCAGAATGCAGGGGTGGTTCCAGGTGGGAGGTTTGGGTGGGTTACCATGAAAGCTGTAAATTCCGTAATTTCCCTAGGGAAAAAAACAATTTAAAATAAACTTGCCGACACAGGGGTAAAGTCTCCCATTATTGTGTGTGTGTGTGGGGGGGGGGGGGGGGGGGGAGGTATGCCAATTTGCCCGAAAAAAAAAAAGGCCGAATCTGGAGCTCCACGCGGTAAGACGTGTTTGTTTCGCGTGTGCACACTGCACGTGCTTTCGTGTGCTCGACTTGGGGGTCCTTCATTTCGTTGTTTTTGTCAGGGAAATGAAGTTTTGTACTGGGATGTATGCGGCCATTGGAACTGATTGAACGCTGGAACGCTTCTCGTTTCGACAGCCTGCACCACCAGGTTGGATTCTTTTTTAGCGAGATTCCTTGCCTCCACGTCATTTCTCCGTCTGACTGTCGACTTGGGTTTTTTTCGTGACTCGTATGACGGCCATTCTGCAGAACGCCACGGTTGTTCGGGTTTAGTCTCTACATGTCCGAGCCTGTCCTAGCAGCACTGGAAGATTGACCGCCCCACTCTAAGAAGAAATAGGAAGCGGGGTCGGCCCCTACTACTCTTTTTCAAGACTTTACCTTGCTTTATAGTGATACCATCTCGTATCCTCCGGAGTCGGGCCCGTCCGCACCACTATACCAAACCATGACGACTGGACTATATCCTAGTCTGATACTCTCTCTCGTTCAGACGGATCCGGCTTCTCAAGATCTGTATTTCAGCACAGCACTACACCTTCAACGTCTATCGACTGTCAATCTAGGGGCTTTCTTGACGGGATGCAACCCATCTCGTCCCTTTAAGCTGTGCACCCAAACGGCCTTAACGAGGCCACTCGCGTGAACATATCGATCGGACTTTAAACTTTTAGATCTGCGTTCAAAATTTTTATGTCGAAATTACTTCTTTTTTTAAAAATATTATTAAATAGCCCGATCCTCTCTTCTTTCTCTTATTTAATTTTGGACTGTCCTTCTAAAATGCTCCAAATTATATAAATATTCGGCCGAGCAGTCAATTCTGTTTATTTTTGGCTTGTAACCTTTTTTATTATTTTTATTTATTCTATTAACTTTTTTACTAATTGCTATTTTCAAAAGTCTGCCCATTTTCACCCCCCCCCCCCCCCCCCTCCATCCCGAGTCAGGCCACCGATCTTATCGGAGGTCGGACTCGGGATGGGCGTGTTCGAAACCCTAGTGGTATATGGGCACGTTAAACTAGTTATCATCATCGAATCTGGATAACAACATTTATTCACATTAGCATTTCGCCAAACCGCTATATAGGGGTGGAAACGAATCACTACATATTTGTTTACATGCATTACAACTAATATTGTGGGTGGAATGATGGAAAGGTTTCAGGCAAGTTAATTTTTCCCGAATATTGCTATCTTTTTTGCCTGAATTTGAGGATTTGCTCAGGCAGTTGCCACCGCGTCCCCATGTCGCTTACGCGTATGGTTACCGAGCACCGGCAGCAAGGCAACGGTCCACTCAGAGTTGCTCCCCTTCTCGGAAACAGTCCTGGATCACCTCAGAGAAGTTAGGGAGTGGCGAGGATGAGAGGTAGCCCGCGGTACTGGAATGAAATACACCCCCACCCCCCACCCCCATTGCTACATAATTATATCCTTATTACCCATATGGCTAAAAATATCTTGGTACATATCAAAGTGATACGTCCAGCTAGAACGCCAAGTGGGAACATAACACTTTGTGACGTCATCGACTGGCACATTACAACCTTACAGGAACCCCAAACGAGTTGAGTGATATAAATTAAGATCGATTATGGGTAGTAAATAAAATATTAAACTCGCTACCATTTCGTATCATGTTTATGTCTCTCGTGAAAATGATTTCACTCAGGTCATAAACATGATAGGAAATGGAAGCTCGTTTAATATCCTATAAATGTTGGTGAAGTTGCGGGATGTAGCTCAATACAGAAGACACTCGATGACCCATTAGTTTCTCTCGTGGACCCGTCTCTTGTAAATCATGACAAAAAAGTTGTGTTTTGTATGAAAGTTTGTTTTGCTTAATGACGCCAATAGAGCACATTGATAAATTAATCATCGGCTATTGGTTTAGTAATTCTGACTCGTAGTCATCAGTGGAAACCCGCAACGTTTTTCTATTAGCTGCAAGGGATCTTTTATATGCACTTTCCCACAGATAGGGAAGCACATATCACGACCTTTGACCAGTTGTGGTGCATTGGTGGGAACGAGAAAAAAAAATCCCCCAATGAGTTGAATGGATCCACCGAGGTGAATCGATCTTGCGACACAAGCACCTCAAACGAGCTACTTAACCGACTGAACTAAACTCCGCTTCCGTGTTTTGTATGAATGCAACTGTCGATCACTGTTCATAGCAATAACACATTATAAGTTACTTAAAACTGTAGTTGTGTTTGTATTTTGTCGGAGTACATTACGTAATAATACGGAGAGGTGTGGTTGTGGGTTTATTAAAACTGTAGTTGTGTTTGTATTTTGTCGGAGTACATTACGTAATAATACGGAGAGGTGTGGTTGTGGGTTTATTAAAGCTGTAGTTGTTTTTGTATTTTGTCGGAGTACATTACGTAATAATACGGAGAGGTGTGGTTGTGGGTTTATTAAAGCTGTAGTTGTGTTTGTATTTTGTCGGAGTACATTACGTAATAATACGGAGAGGTGTGGTTGTGGGTTTATTAAAACTGTAGTTGTGTTTGTATTTTGTCGGAGTACATTACGTAATAATACGGAGAGGTGTGGTTGTGGGTTTATTAAAACTGTAGTTGTGTTTGTATTTTGTCGGAGTACATTACGTAATAATACGGAGAGGTGTGGTTGTGGGTTTATTAAAACTGTAGTTGTGTTTGTATTTTGTCGGAGTACATTACGTAATAATACGGAGAGGTGTGGTTGTGGGTTTATTAAAGCTGTAGTTGTGTTTGTATTTTGTCGGAGTACATTACGTAATAATACGGAGAGGTGTGGTTGTGGGTTTATTAAAGCTGTAGTTGTGTTTGTATTTTGTCGGAGTACATTACGTAATAATACGGAGAGGTGTGGTTGTGGGTTTATTAAAGCTGTAGTTGTGTTTGTATTTTGTCGGAGTACATTACGTAATAATACGGAGAGGTGTGGTTGTGGGTTTATTAAAGCTGTAGTTGTGTTTGTATTTTGTCGGAGTACATTACGTAATAATACGGAGAGGTGTGGTTGTGGGTTTATTAAAGCTGTAGTTGTGTTTGTATTTTGTCGGAGTACATTACGTAATAATACGGAGAGGTGTGGTTGTGGGTTTATTAAAGCTGTAGTTGTGTTTGTATTTTGTCGGAGTACATTACGTAATAATACGGAGAGGTGTGGTTGTGGGTTTATTAAAGCTGTAGTTGTGTTTGTATTTTGTCGGAGTACATTACGTAATAATACGGAGAGGTGTGGTTGTGGGTTTATTAAAGCTGTAGTTGTGTTTGTATTTTGCACCGGCCTCGGTGTCGCAGTGGTTAAGCCATCGGACTACAGGCTGGTAGGTACAGGGTTCGCAATCCGGTACCGACTCCAACCCAGATAGGTGAGGTGTGTGCCCAGGACAGCGTGCTTAAACCTTAATTGGATTTAAGCACAAAAATAAGTTGAAATGAAATGTATTTTGCATTTGTAAATGGTGTTATAATATGGAAAGGCGAGGTTGTGAATTTATTAAAATTGTAGTTTTGTTTGTATTTTGTCGTAGTACATAATGTTATAATATGGAGAGGTGAGGTTGTTAGTTTATTAAAACTGTAATTACGTTTGTGTTTTCAAATGGTAAAGGGTGTTACAGTATGGTGAGGTGAGATCGTGAGTGTATTAAAACTGTAGCTATGTTTGTGTTTTGAAAAGGTAAAGGGTGTTACAGTATGGCGAGGTGAGATCGTGAGTGTATTAAAACTGTAGCTATGTTTGTGTTTTGAAAAGGTAAAGGGTGTTACAGTATGGTGAGGTGAGATCGTGAGTGTATTAAAACTGTAGCTATGTTTGTGTTTTGAAAAGGTAAAGGGTGTTACAGTATGGTGAGGTGAGATCGTGAGTGTATTAAAACTGTAGCTATGTTTGTGTTTTGAAATGGTAAAGGGTGTTACAGTATGGCGAGGTGAGATCGTGACTGTATTAAAACTGTAGCTATGTTTGTGTTTTGAAAAGGTAAAGGGTGTTACAGTATGGCGAGGTGAGATCGTGAGTGTATTAAAACTGTAGCTATGTTTGTGTTTTGAAATGGTAAAGGGTGTTACAGTATGGCGAGGTGAGATCGTGAGTGTATTAAAACTGCAGCTATGTTTGTGTTTTGAAATGGTAAAGGGTGTTACAGTATGGCGAGGTGAGATCGTGAGTGTATTAAAACTGTAGCTATGTTTGTGTTTTGAAAAGGTAAAGGGTGTTACAGTATGGTCAGGTGAGATCGTTAGTGTATTAAAACTGTAGCTAGGTTTGTGTTTTGAAAAGGTAAAGGGTGTTACAGTATGGTGAGGTGAGATCGTGAGTGTATTAAAACTGTAGCTATGTTTGTGTTTTGAAAAGGTAAAGGGTGTTACAGTATGGTGAGGTGAGATCGTGAGTGTATTAAAACTGTAGCTATGTTTGTGTTTTGAAAAGGTAAAGGGTGTTACAGTATGGTGAGGTGAGATCGTGAGTGTATTAAAACTGTAGCTATGTTTGTGTTTTGAAATGGTAAAGGGTGTTACAGTATGGCGAGGTGAGATCGTGAGTGTATTAAAACTGTAGCTATGTTTGTGTTTTGAAATGGTAAAGGGTGTTACAGTATGGTGAGGTGAGATCGTGAGTGTATTAAAACTGTAGCTATGTTTGTGTTTTGAAATGGTAAAGGGTGTTACAGTATGGCGAGGTGAGATCGTGAGTGTATTAAAACTGTAGCTATGTTTGTGTTTTGAAAAGGTAAAGGGTGTTACAGTATGGTGAGGTGAGATCGTGGTGAGATCGTGTGTATTAAAACTGTAGCTGTGTATTAAAACTGTAGCTATGTTTGTGTTTTGTTTTGAAAAGGTAAAGGGTGTTACAGTATGGTGAGGTGAGATCGTGAGTGTATTAAAACTGTAGCTATGTTTGTGTTTTGAAAAGGTAAAGGGTGTTACAGTATGGTGAGGTGAGATCGTGAGTGTATTAAAACTGTAGCTATGTTTGTGTTTTGAAATGGTAAAGGGTGTTACAGTATGGCGAGGTGAGATCGTGAGTGTATTAAAACTGTAGCTATGTTTGTGTTTTGAAATGGTAAAGGGTGTTACAGTATGGCGAGGTGAGATCGTGAGTGTATTAAAACTGTAGCTATGTTTGTGTTTTGAAATGGTAAAGGGTGTTACAGTATGGCGAGGTGAGATCGTGAGTGTATTAAAACTGTAGCTATGTTTGTGTTTTGAAAAGGTAAAGGGTGTTACAGTATGGCGAGGTGAGATCGTGAGTGTATTAAAACTGTAGCTACGTTTGTGTTTTGAAAAGGTAAAGGGTGTTACAGTATGGTGAGGTGAGATCGTGAGTGTATTAAAACTGTAGCTATGTTTGTGTTTTGAAAAGGTAAAGGGTGTTACAGTTGAAAAGGTAAAGGGTGTTACAGTATGGTGAGGTGAGATCGTGAGTGTATTAAAACTGTAGCTATGTTTGTGTTTTGAAAAGGTAAAGGGTGTTACAGTATGGTGTTTTGAGGTGAGATCGTGAGTGTATTAAAACTGTAGCTATGTTTGTGTTTTGAAAAGGTAAAGGGTGTTACAGTATGGCGAGGTGAGATCGTGAGTGTATTAAAACTGTAGCTATGTTTGTGTTTTGAAAAGGTAAAGGGTGTTACAGTATGGTGAGGTGAGATCGTGAGTGTATTAAAACTGTAGCTATGTTTGTGTTTTGAAAAGGTAAAGGGTGTTACAGTATGGTGAGGTGAGATCGTGAGTGTATTAAAACTGTAGCTATGTTTGTGTTTTGAAATGGTAAAGGGTGTTACAGTATGGTGAGGTGAGATCGTGAGTGTATTAAAACTGTAGCTATGTTTTGTTTTGAAATGGTAAAGGGTGTTACAGTATGGCGAGGTGAGATCGTGAGTGTATTAAAACTGTAGCTATGTTTGTGTTTTGAAAAGGTAAAGGGTGTTACAGTATGGTGAGGTGAGATCGTGAGTGTATTAAAACTGTAGCTATGTTTGTGTTTTGAAAAGGTAAAGGGTGTTACAGTATGGTGAGGTGAGATCGTGAGTGTATTAAAACTGTAGCTATGTTTGTGTTTTGAAAAGGTAAAGGGTGTTACAGTATGGTGAGGTGAGATCGTGAGTGTATTAAAACTGTAGCTATGTTTGTGTTTTGAAATGGTAAAGGGTGTTACAGTATGGCGAGGTGAGATCGTGAGTGTATTAAAACTGTAGCTATGTTTGTGTTTTGAAATGGTAAAGGGTGTTACAGTATGGTGAGGTGAGATCGTGAGTGTATTAAAACTGTAGCTATGTTTGTGTTTTGAAATGGTAAAGGGTGTTACAGTATGGCGAGGTGAGATCGTGAGTGTATTAAAACTGTAGGTATGTTTGTGTTTTGAAATGGTAAAGGGTGTTACAGTATGGTGAGGTGAGATCGTGAGTGTATTAAAAATGCAGCTATGTTTGTGTTTTGAAATGGTAAAGGGTGTGTGTATGGCGAGGTGATGGTGTATTAAAACTGTAGCTATGTTTGTGTTTTGAAAAGGTAAAGGGTGTTACAGTATGGTGAGGTGAGATCGTGAGTGTATTAAAACTGTAGCTATGTTTGTGTTTTGAAAAGGTAAAGGGTGTTACAGTATGGTGAGGTGAGATCGTGAGTGTATTAAAACTGTAGCTATGTTTGTGTTTTGAAAAGGTAAAGGGTGTTACAGTATGGTGAGGTGAGATCGTGAGTGTATTAAAACTGTAGCTATGTTTGTGTTTTGAAATGGTAAAGGGTGTTACAGTATGGCGAGGTGAGATCGTGAGAGTATTGAAACTGTAGCTATGTTTGTGTTTTGAAAAGGTAAAGGGTGTTACAGTATGGTGAGGTGAGATCGTGAGTGTATTAAAACTGTAGCTATGTTTGTGTTTTGAAATGGTAAAGGGTGTTACAGTATGGCGAGGTGAGATCGTGAGTGTATTAAAACTGCAGCTATGTTTGTGTTTTGAAAAGGTAAAGCGTGTTACAGTATGGCGAGGTGAGATCGTGAATGTATTAAAACTGTAGCTATGTTTGTGTTTTGAAAAGGTAAAGGGTATTACAGTATGGTGAGGTGAGATCGTGAATGTATTAAAACTGTAGCTATGTTTGTGTTTTGAAATGTTAAAGGGTGTTACAGTATGGTGAGGTGAGATCGTGAGTGTATTAAAACTGTAGCTATGTTTGTGTTTTGAAAAGTAAAGGGTGTTACAGTATGGCGAGGTGAGATCGTGAATGTATTAAAACTGTAGCTATGTTTGTGTTTTGAAATGGTAAAGGGTGTTACAGTATGGCGAGGTGAGATCGTGAGTGTATTAAAACTGTAGCTATGTTTGTGTTTTGAAATGGTAAAGGGTGTTACAGTATGGCGAGGTGAGATCGTGAGTGTATTAAAACTGTAGGTATGTTTTTGTTTTGAAATGGTAAAGGGTGTTACAGTATGGTGAGGTGAGATCGTGAGTGTATTAAAACTGTAGCTATGTTTGTGTTTTGAAATGGTAAAGGGTGTTACAGTATGGTGAGGTGAGATCGTGAATGTATTAAAACTGTAGCTATGTTTGTGTTTTGAAATGGTAAAGGGTGTTACAGTATGGCGAGGTGAGATCGTGAATGTATTAAAACTGTAGCTATGTTTGTGTTTTGCATTAGTAAATAATGTTAAAATACGGTTAACGGAGATTGTGAGTCCATTAAATCTGTAGTTGTATTTGTGTTTTTGCTTTAGTAAATATGTCATAATACTGCGAGCTGAGGATTTACAGAAAGTCAAAACTGAATTCTAATGAACCAGTTGAGTAAATGGAATGCAACAGTGAGGGCCAGCGGGAGTCTATTTGAAAGAGGGGGGGGGGGGGGGGCAGAGGAGGGGAGATACTGTCAGTTCGATGGTTTATGGAATGAGGGCCAAATCTGTTCAGGGCGCTCGGGATAAATTCACCCGAAAAAAAGAAAGAAGATGAAGTTTGTTTTATTTAACGACACTACTAGAGCACATTGACTTATTAATCATCGGCTATTGGATGTCAAACCTTTGGTAATTTTGACATATATTTTAAGAAAGGAAACCCACATATTTTTCCAATAGTAGCAAGAGATAGTCAGGATAGCACATACCACGACCTTTGAAATATCAGTAGTGGCGCACTGGCTTGAGTGAGAAATAGCCTAATGGACCCACCGACGGCGATCGATCCATGGCCGACCGCGCATCAGGCGAGCACTTAACATTTGAGCTACATCCCGCGCCTGGCGATAATTATGCAGAGCTTATATATTGACTTATGTTTGTTAATATGGCAAACGCCTTGCTAGGCAAACACTGGAATGGATAATGATTTTCCGATCATTCTTGTTGGAATGCAAGATAAATAAACTAACTGGTGACTCCCTTGAGATATCGGTTTTATACTGGTCAGGTCGAATGGTGAATTCCACTTGGCAGAACCTAGGACATTAGCCACTATAACCAGTGCAGAATAAAAATAAAGTTTGTTTGGTTTAATGATACCTCTAGAGCAAACTGATTTATTAAACTTTAATATACTAGTCGTGGTGCACTGGATGGAAATAGCACAATGAGTCCACCGACGTGGTTCGATCCTAGACTGACCGCTGGGCCACGTCCCCATTGTATGATAAAGCCGACTCTCAAGACAATGTTCAGTTATTCTCAACATATACATATAATTGTTTAGTAATACTTTGTAGGACCATGTAGATGGTGAAGTGTTCGTACTCTGCCTAAAATAAAGGTAGTAAGTTCATACTTATAAAAAAATAATAATAATAAAAAAGTAAGTAAAGATATTTTCCCATCGCTGTTCGACAGTAGTATGAATAGATGAGTTGTACGGAATCTGTAAATATTAAAATACTCTCGAGGATTAAGCCATCGGCTATTGGATGTCAAACATTTGGTCATTTTGACACAGCCATAGAGAGAAAACCCGCAAAGAAATTTTCTATTAGTAGCAAGGGACCTTTTATATGCTCCATCCAACAGACAGGATAGCACATACCACGGCCTTTGATACACCAGTCATGGTACACTGGCTGGAACGAGAAATAGCCCAATGGGCCCACACCGACATGGATCGATCCCAAACCGACCGCGCATCAAACGAGCGCTTTACCACTGGGCTATGTCCCGCCCCTCACTCCAGCACTGGTTCGAACCCCAAGTGCACCAGTAGGTTTAATTGTGAGCTACGAGACCACATGCACAGAGTTTCACGCACTTCTCGGTTGGGATTATGGGTGTGTCTTCCGAGTGTATCACCTTAAATTGGAGATGATTACCCGGCAGACACTGCAGGCTCGGGTGATGCCGAGATAGCTCAAGTGGCAGCAAGCGGTGCTCGACCTGTAAAGTGTTCCCATATCGAAAAGACAATATTCATCCTTCACCATTCATCTATTTATCATCATCTGTGCTGTCTCTTTTCTCTCTTTGACATTTGTGGTGTTATCATCATTTATATACGGCTGTAATGTATTTATGAAAATGTACATTTTATAGCGAGATTGGTGTTGCAAATTGTTGAAAGTTTGTTTTGTTTAACGACATCACAAGAGCAAATTGATTTATTACTCATAGGCTATTGGATGTCAAACATTTGGTAATTTTGACATATGGTCTTAGAGAGGAAACCCGCTCATTATTCTATTAGTAACAAAAGATCTTTTATATGCACCATCCCACAGACAAGATAGCACGTACCACTGCCTTTGCTATACCAGAAATCGCCCAATGGGCCACCGACAAGGATGGATCCTTGACTGACCGCGCATCAGATGAGCGTTTTACTACTGTGCTACGTCCCGCCACTAAATTGTTCAAATGTAAGAATAGCTCTTTAAAACTACTATGGGCGTCAGCTTCTTTAATTAGTGACAGTTTGTAACTAAACTCACTTGGTTAATTGATATTCTGCCCCTGCTAATTATTGTAAATATATTCACGTTGTGTAGGAAGTCAAGGTTTCGCCCCGTCCATACTGGAGTCAAATATTGAAGGTCAGTGGCTGGACCAATGGAAACAGGCGTTAGTTTATCGCGTCGAGACGCTAGAATTGATCTGGTCAAGACCTTGCACCACCTTGCAAGTGATATGAACGTAATCTTGTTGTTGTTAGATTTCATGCTGTGTGTTTCAAATAAACAAACAGAACAAGCTGTATACATTGACGGAGAAAGTGTAGCTATAGGACAGCGCCTTCCTCTTGACTTCTGTCCCGTACTGGGGCGGGGTATCACTCGGTGACAACCCTCCTCAGGTGTCCGGATCGATCGCCCTCTAGGGACTCGCCCTCCCCAACCCCCGTCCCAACCAGTGCCCCACGATTGATATATCAAAGGACATGGTATGTCTCATCTGTCTATTGGAATGTGTACAAACAATATGTTTTGCTGCTTTACCGGTAGGAGTAGAATATAGCCCGTTTGCTGCAACAGGGGAACAGATGAATTGACATGTAACTATATACTGTGCAGTGCAAAAACTCATATAAAAACAACAAAATAGTATTAAGATTAAGTCTCATATCAACTCTCATAGTATTTTGTTTGTTTACCCCCCCCCCCCCCCCCCCCCCCCCCCAAAAAAAAAAGAAGAAGAAATAAAAACGTTTCATTACAAATTATCATCAACTGGTGTAGATTAAAGGTCATTTCTAATACCGGGGTGAAGACCTAATGCTGGAACAGCCAAAGTATGCAGTATCTCCTGAAGTAATCGATAATGCAGTACACAGACTAAATGAAGAATTGCGGGTGTTTCATCTTGGCTGTTCTGTCAGTTGCCTTCATTCGTGTATAAGAAAGGGAGATTTAATCTATTTAAATTGATGGCAATTTGTAGAGGCCTAAAACGTGACGTCACACGCATAGCCTACATTACAAAATCGTTCATTTGACCTCTAGGTCATCGTACAATGTGACTGAAATACCAGTTCTTTTAAAATGTATCTAATAGAAGGAAGGAAGAAAATGTTTTATTTAACGATGCACTCAACACATTTTATTTACGGTTATATGGAGTCAGATATATGGTTAAGGACCACACAGATATTGAGAGAGGAAACCCGCTGTCGCCACTTCATGGGCTACTATTTTCGATTAGCAGCAAGGGATCTTTTATATGCACCATCCCACAGACAGGATAATGCACTGGCTTGAGCGAGAAATAGCCCAATGGGTCCACCGACGGGGATCGATCCCAGACCGACCGCGCATCAAGCGAACGCTTTACCACTGGGCTGTATCGAATGAGCGAAATCGAGTTTGGTACGTTTTTTAACAACGAGTTGAGAGATAAATGGTATCTAACGGAAACGAATGTATTATTCTAGTTCTTACACATTCTCAAAAACCAGGTTTTAAGTAAATTTTAACATCTTTTTCGACTAAAAGTTATTTACAACTGTTGCACTTGTAGCTAACTTACGCGTCACAGACACATGATTGTCAGGTTAACTATACGTTACAGTGTAATATATTTCCACCGTGTTGTTTTTCATTGGCTGTATGGCGCTGGTGACCTGGGGCCTAATTCACAAAGCTCTCTTAGGCTCCACTAGACAACAATTCCGGCCGAATGAGAAATTCCACTCGGCAGATCCTCGTTTAATTTGACATTCTTACCTTCACAGGATAAAGGAGATATCCGACGTCATTAACTGGTTATTATCTATTTATGTGTTGAGGTATCGATGAGCAAATAATTATTCTTTCCTGTTTACGTGATATGGTTTCTGGTCATACTCAAAATATAACGCTCAATAAATAAAATAAAACTAATTTACTATTCGCGTTTCGTTTGTTGTTCCCAAGATAAAGATTAATTTGTCTTGAGAAATGATGTATTAATCAGCTGCAGTCGTCATACTCCATTTATTATCGAAGTCTGGTGAAGTCTTCTAGTGCCAGTTGGTAGTCTAAGCCTAACATAAGTGCATCAAAGAAAGTTCCTGTGACAGCATCAGCAAATAGGTTTGGGGTTTTTTATCGCAAAATTGTATACTTTTCTGGCTAACCAACTTCAAAAATGTGTATTTGTAAAACAACTCTGTATAGTCTTCTTCCCGAGAAAATTTATGATAATGCGTTAATCTTCTGAGCATAGTCAGTACTGTAGCTCTGCATGAGACTGATTCAAAGAGAGAGAGAGAGAGAGAGAGAGAGAGAGAGAGAGAGAGAGAGAGAGAGAGAGAGAGAGAGAGAGAGAGAGAGAGAGAGAGAGAGAGAGAGAGAGAGAGAGAGAGAGAGAGAGAGAGAGATACATTAAGGTATGTAGTTATGACTCATTGCCAGGTGATTTGTCTATAATGGTGAGATGATCGTGACCATGATATATGGTTCCAATTTCATATGTATGAGGACCGCCACTTTAAAGTGCGCACCAGTACAGGAGTCAAACATAAACATCCGTAAACGAATGGACGACTGATCACGCGCACCGGATTGCATTTATAGTATTTCATTTATGTCACTGTATTTTACAGAAATATTGCTCCAATTATTTTTAGGGCGAAATATCTTTAATGGTTTTGCTAACAGTGAAATCACGGTTATTTGTTTATTTTTGTTTCAAAATATCATTTACTCGCTAAACCAATCCACCTCTGAAAATATTTATTCTCCGTTATGTGCTAATGTTCGCCCAAACAAAAGACACAAGAAAACCTGTGGGCCAATGAACACGCGCAGAAATAAAACTCCTTGAAATAAACAGCTTGTTACTACTGGAAATAAACAAAGATTTGCTTGTAGATTTTTAGCGTGTACATTTCAAAATCAATGTTAGCTATACATTCAAGGTCGTGGTCGTCCCAGCCCTATGGAAGTACGTAAGTAGCAATGAACAAGGAAGCTAATTCAGAAATGTGGAAATACCTCTATAATAACAAGAAAAATAACAATTTGGTGAAGATACTAGGCTGGGAGTTACATATCAGTGACGGGGTATCACACACACTGCAGCTTTCCATTGACAACAATAATGTATATCTAATATATTTAAGTCCATATATTTGGAGACGTGGTTGAAGAGTTCGATGGTTACAAACAATTACAAACATTTGTTAATTTTGACATATAGTCTTACGGAGGAAACCCGCTCATTTTTTCTATTAGTAGCAAGGGATATTTTACATACACCATCCCATAGACAGGATAGCACATACCAAGGCCTTTGATATACCAGTCGTGGTGCACCGGCTGGAACGACAAATAGTCCAATGAGCCCACCGACTGGGATCGATCCGAGGCCGACCGCGCATTAGTCGAGTGCTTTACCACTGGGCTACGACCCGCCCCTCAAAAGCTCAGAAGGTAAGCATATAGTAAAATGGGAAATATAAGAAAATATAACAGTTTGTCATTTCAAAGAATTGTACAACTAGACGTTGTCATTAAGGGGAGATACAAATCTCGCTTCCCACGACTCTCCTTATACTAGCTAGCTCACTGCTTCCTTTCATTTATCTGCTTTGAATTCCATCACATTTTCCCCCGATCTGGCAACTACTATTTTTCAACTTCCTTTTCTGTCCATCTCCACATCCCAGTCCTTGCCTATCCAATTGCGAAAGGTGCTTCTTTCTTGTGGCTATTCTTGCTATACACCTGCCATTTCCCATCAGCTTTTAAAATATGACTACATAAATATTAAATATCAATGTTCAATATAGTAATATCTTAACTGGTTCCTTATGATCTTAGTTAGGAAACACGTAATCAGTCTTCTCAGTGTGTTAATGGCGAAATTTATGAAGAAAACAATGGGTTAAGATATAACTTATCATCATTCTATGCTATAAAATATAAAACTAAATTTAATATACATTTGAAGCAAGAGTAAATATTAGTTATACAGTGAAGCGAACAGTACACATCAAAGGCACGGTGCAAAATAGTGCAATTAGTTGGGTTTTTTTACCAATATCATACACATCACCAACATCTTCGTAAATCAGTGGTGACGTTTCACAAATCCAGCGTTTGGTTGTGAAAGTAATAGCTTCAAATGCATTGTGTGCGAAACAGAAGAAAAAGCTTTAACGAAACATCGAAAGGTGACAACCAGAATTTGATTGTTCAAAGTCGTAAGTTTTCAGCAACCAAATTGCGAACAACCTGTAAAGAATGTAAATTTATTTATGTATTCAAATTATACAGCTTTTCAATAATCCTATTACATGCACCCAATTTTTTTTTAAAAATGAAATAATAAAAAAAAGATATAATAAAAACCAACAACAAATCCATCCCACCCATCCTACTCTACCCCCACCAAAAAAACTAAAATAATAATAATAATAATAATAATAATAATTATATATATATATATATATATATATATATATATATACATACATATGAAGATTTGAAAGATTTAAATAATTGGAGAATAATGTTTAAAAGAAAGTAAAGGAACGCATCCCCCAGTTTCTATAGCTCACACTAAAGACAACTAGAAATTATCATTTTCATACTTATAACTAAATACATTTTTTATATTAAATGTTTAGAGGTAATCTTAACGTTAAACATTGATCAATGTTTGTTTATTTCTTTAGGTATTTTAGGGTATTTGGGAGGTTCTTTTTAATAATTGTTAATATATCTAATAAATATTTGTAACGAACTGTTTTAAACACGTTTCACCAAGTAGTAAACAGTCCAACCGAGTTACCACCTCGAGTGGCAACAACGAAATCAAACAGACCTAATTAACATAATGTTGTATCAAAACTAAGCCTCCATCAACATACATGGATTAGATGTTTATTCCATGTCTGCAGAGTTCCGTGTTCTTTACACCTGACTTGCACCATGTTGCTTTCACCTTACCGCAACTGGTGCTTTCATTCTAGCCCGCCTTATGCAATTAACGTGTTTGCATATCAACACACGTGTTTGTTGTTTTCATTCGCGCCCGTCAGCCGTCAATTTCAAAAGTTAACTTTTCAGTTACTCTGTGTGTTTCCGCCCTGTGTCATTATTTGTCGGCTCTGTATTACCTGCTTCCTTATAGAACGGAATTACATAGCGCGCATGCTACAGATTCTGTAAAATAAAGTGACGCATTGGCCAGTGAAAATATAGTGTTTGCACTTCTGTAATAAGTATATATATATATATTAACCGCTTTATAATCTGTTTATAATTCGCTCGTTACAATACTAAATGAATTACCATTAAAGACTATGTTTGTGGTTGTTTTAAAAACATTATTTGGGGTTTCAATGGTAGTGCAGCTAATACGTTTTCGTTGCATTGTGGTACTTTGTTTTATTTCTGTTGCTATTGTTGTTATTTTATTGATGTTTTTTTTAGCACTAATAAAATTAAAATGTAATTATTTTAAACACCTACTTTATTATTATATTATATTATGTTATGTTATGTTATGTTATGTTATGCTATATTACATTATATTATATACATAAATACATACAGACATACAGACATACAGACAGACATATATATATATATATATATATATATATATATATATATATATATATATATATATATATATATATATATATATATATATATATATATATATATATATATATATATATATATATATATATATATATACATATATCAAAAGTGGCATAAACAAATTAAAATGTAACTTTAATTTGTGATTTCGAGCATCTACGTGAAAGCAAGTGAGAACGTGTAGATAATAACATGTGTCACTTGGATGCATATATGTCTATGTTACCTCATCCTTAAACGATAAAACCGATAGCACCGGCCATAGTTATTAGCTAGATAGTGTATAAAATGTTCTACTATTACAACTTTCAGTGTTAAAATACACATTATTTAAAATGTCTTGCTTTATTTACGAAGTTTGACAAATTATTTTTTCTCTGATCGCCATGGTGTTTGCTTTACCGCAGCTACAAAGTCTGAAACAAACAATTTGCTTTTAAAGATGCATCTACAAATTGCACGCTATTTTACAAGTAACTGTGATAGATAAGTACAGACTCATCGATCCCACATATAATTATTGTATAATTAAGTCAATAATATCAAAGTTGTAATGAACTACCAATAGGCATAAACAGTGAGTCCCAGAAAATCGTTGGCCAAATCTATATCGTACACAGAAACTATCCACCAGTTATTTAACATTACTGAGATGCAATGCAAATTCCAACACTAACATCACTTATTAATCTATCGGTCATCCTTATTGGATATTACAATAATATACATTTAAAAATAGCAGAAAATAAAAGTATTTACATGCAATTTGGTCATTATGCTATAGAAATGTTTTTAAAAATCAAACAATCCGTCAGTGAGCGAAAATATACAAATGTATCTACTCATCATATCTTGACAATAGATACACTGATCGCAGGATAAACGTTTATAATAATGAGATTATGAATGCATTAAAATTGTAGTTGTGTTTGGGGTTTTTTGTATAATGAATACATTGATCACAAGGAAAGGGATACTGCAGTTGTAACTCATTTAGGGGCGGGATGTAGTCCAGTGATAAAGCGCTCCCTCGATGCGCATTCGGTGTGGGATCGATCCCCGTCGGTGGGCCCATTAGGCTATTTCTCGTTCCAGCCAGTGCACAGCGACTGGTATATAAAAGGTCATGGTATGTGCTATCCTGTCTGTGGGATGGATGGTGCATATAAAAGATCCCTTGTTACTGATGGGAAAATGTAGCGGGTTTTCTCTCTATGACTGTGACAAAATTACCATATGTTTGATATCCAGTAGCTGATGATTAATAAATCAATATCCTCTACTGGTGTCGTTAATCCAACTCTGTAACTCATTAAGGAGTATACTTTACGAACTTTATTATCGGCTTTTGTATTTTCTTTGTACATCATTATCATCAACATCAGCATCATCATTGTTGTTGTTCTTCTTCTTCATCATCATCATATTATTGTTGTTATTATTATTGTTGTCATTATTGTTGTTGTTGTTGTTGTTGTTGTGATGGTGGTGCTGGCTGTCTACATTTTTTATTACTGAACCACCCATTTCCTGTGTGTTGTTATTCGTTTGTGGATTTCATAGTTTCAGATTGACTTCATTATTGCGTGTAATACAACATATGGAAATACAAATATCCATGATATTTCTCAATTTAAAATCGAATACCATTGCGCCTTTTGTTATCATTAATATTTGTGTTTGTTCCTTTTCGTTGAAATTCGAATATTTCGTCGTGTTTGTTGAAATGAAGTATTTTCCTTCTTGTTTTAAGAAACTATTTTCAAAATTTCATTCATCAAAATACGTGATACTGTTATTTAATGAACCGACACAGCTAAATCCTGTTTTGGAATCTACCTGTATAGCCACAACCTGTCTTGAGGGCTCCATCTATATCACATAGAAAAATGCAGATGACTTGGACAGTGCCCGTTTGATATATATATATATATATATATATATATATATATATATATATATATATATATATATATATATATATATATATATATATATATATTACAGTAATGCTGTGAAAACACTGATTGGTCAGGGATTTCATGTAAGTACTCAAATATTCAGGGATTTCATGAAGTCCTTAAACTGAGTTGCTAGGAATTTTATTAATTTACTAGTTCAGTTGCTGTTATAGAGATAACATTGTATTGACAGTTAATCCAGTCTATCTTTTAGGTAATTCATGTTTCATGTTCTGATAATTAATCACGTTCATTGTCTTAGTTTCTTTGATCTTGAGCTGCTATAATTTGTTAAATTCTTGTCAGTGAAGTTATCATGCTTTGATAATTAATCCAATTCAATCCATTTAATTCATTGTCTTAGTTTCTTTGATTTCGATCCAATCTAATTAAAATTAACTCGACTATTACATGTGGATCTAACGGCAGCCAGTTGGAGCTCATGTCCACCAATCAAAACCTTACTTGCAGAATCATGCCAGTGATTTGAAAATAATTTGAAAACATTCCGAATTATCCTGAGGGTATGCGACATGTTTCATGTGAATTACGAATGCCTTATTTAGACCAGTAGAAATAATTTTAATCAGATTGCTAACACTGCGTAGTCTCCAATGTCCAAATAACATTTCGTCTGTAAATAATAATTTAAATATTGACCAATCACACTTCGCCTTTTATAACGTTATTTGGGAGCATACAAATTCTAAAAATATCGGGCGAGTCCATTTTAGTTGCCGCAGTACAGCGAACCATACCAATACGTACGGGATGGGTTATCAGTCTTCAATTTTACATTACAAATTATTTATTTATTAAAAAAACTAAAAACTAAATCAGACTTCAGTTTTACATTACAAATTATTTATTTTATAAAATAAAACATGTTTTAAGGCATTCGTAATTCACACGAAACATATCGTATACCCTCAGGATAATTCGAAATGTTTTCAAATTATTTTTAAATCACTGGCATGATTCTGCAAGTAAGGTTTTGATTGGCGGACATGAGCTCCAACTGGCTGCTGTTAGATCCACATGTAATAGTGGAGCTAATTTTAATTAGATTGATCTCGATCTGGAATGATTTGTTGTCTCACTGTCTTTGATATGATGCTGTTGCGCCATGCAGTCATCGTGTAACACCAGCAGTATTGATGGCCGTACCGCCCAGATAGCACAGCGCCGACATGAAGCTTCCGTTGCACAAAGAGAACAGCAGAGAGAATGGTGAAAACATCCATTGCCCAAATATAACAGGCGAGAAAATGGTGAAAACATCCATTGCCCAAAGGGAACAGGCGAGAGAATGGTGAAAACATCCATTGCCCAAAGAGAACAGGCGAGAGAATGGTGAAAACATCCATTGGCCAAAGAGAACAGTCGAGAGAATGGTGAAAACATCCATTGCCCAAAGATAACAGGTGAGAGAATGGTGAAAACATCCATTGCCCAAAGATAACAGGCGAGAGAATGGTGAAAACATCCATTGCCCAAAGAGAACAGTCGAGAGAATGGTGAAAACATCCATTGGCCAAAGAGAACAGGCGAGAGAATGATGAAAACATCCACTGCCCAAATAGGACGGGCGAGACAATGGTGAAAACATCCATTGGCCAAAGAGAACAGTCGAGAGAATGGTGAAAACATCCATTGCCCAAAGAGAACAGTCGAGAGAATGATGAAATCATCCACTGCCAAAATAGGACGGGCGAGACAATGGTGAAAACATCCATTGGCCAAAGAGAACAGGCGAGAGAATGGCGAAAACATCCATTGCCCAAAGAGAACAGGCCGAGAGAATGGTGAAAAGACGTCGTGTTGATCTCCAAACAGAAGTCATTAGTGACAATGTTGTAGTTGCTATTCCTGCAGGTGATAGAGGCATACTAGGGGTTGTGTTGTGGTTAACAAAACTAACAATGGCCAGTACACTTAACAGACATTACTCAAGAAACCAATTTGACCTATGCCCTTAACGGCTTTTAAGTATGGAGGATGTCTGTGTGGACGTGAAGCCGTGTCAAGCGAGTCTGCTTCTACTGGTCAAGACTTCATTAAGTGCAACTACAGTGGAGCCGAGCGTTGCAAGGCAAATCGCAAGTGAAGGAAGGACATTATTTTATTTAACGACGCACTCAACACATTTTATTTATGGTTATATGGCGTCAGACCAATGGTTAAGGACCACACAGACATTAAGAGAGAGAGAGAGAGAGAGAGAGAGAGAGAGAGAGAGAGAGAGAGAGAGAGAGAGAGAGAGAGAGAGAGAGAGAGAGGAAACCCGCTGTCGCTACTTCATGGGCTACTCTTTTCGTTTAGCAACAAGGGATCTTTTATATGCACCATCCCACAGACAGGATAGTACATACCACGGCCTTTGTTACACCAGTCGTGGTGCTTTGGCTGGAACGAAATGTAGCCTAATGGGGCCACCGACGGGAATCGATCCTAAACCGACCGCGCATCAAGCGAGCGCTTTACCACTGGGCTACGTCCTGTCACGAAATCGCAAGTGTTTCAAAGCAAAATTACAATGTAACTAGTTGCCACCACAGCCTAAGTGTTGTAATAAATAGACATGTATTGAGTGTCTTTACCTCTGCATGGACTCGTTGATAAGAGGTAACCGGCTTCGGTGGTGCAATGGTTAAGCCATCGGACTACAGACTGGTAGGTTATAAGGTTCGCAGCCCGGTACCTGCTTCAACCCAGGGTTCAATGGGTAGGTGTAAGGTCACTACACCCTCTTCTCTCTCATTAACCACTAACCAACTAACAACTAACCCAGGTGTGTGCCCAGTACTGCGTGCTTGAACCTTAATTGGATATAAGCAGGAAAATAAGTTGCAATGAAATGAAATGATAAGAGATAATTGAAGTATAACTGTTGCAATAAATAAACATGTATTTAGAGATGTTAACAAAAGTTGATTCAAGTAGAATAAATGTTAGTAATTTGACTTACATTTGTTTTTGTTATCCATTATTTATTTAATCATAATTATGTATGGGATGGACTGCACAAACTGTCATTGAACATGTTGTCAAAAGTAATTCAGGGATTTGACAAAATCACTGGTCATTATATTCAGTGAATTCATAAAATCATTGAATATTTTGGGGATTGTATTTAATCCCTGACCGACACAGAGTTTTCATGAAATTACTGAAATGTTCAGGGATTTCGAGAAATGGACTCACAATCTTACTGTAGCATATATATATGCATATATAAAGATTCTCATTGGGTCTAAGAGAGTTAGGGTACCATAATTTGTTCGTCCCATCGGCTAGTTCGGACCACGCATTCGGCCACCTTCTGGAATGTCGTTGACCGTGTATAAAATTTAAAACCGATGTATACCATTGGGCAATTAGTCTGTCTTGCCTACGATGAATTGTGATCCAGTTGTTTTATAAATGTAATAGAATTTTAATCTTTGTTTTAGTAGCGTGTGATACATAGTTTGCTGGACTATTCGACAATTAGTCTATCTTGCCTACGATGAATTGTGATCCAGTTGTTTTATAAATGTAATAGAATTTTAATCTTTGTTTTAGTAGCGTGTGATACATAGTTTGCTGGACTATTCGACAATTAGTCTATCTTGCCTACGATGAATTGTGATCCAGTTGTTTTATAAATGTAATAGAATTTTAATCTTTGTTTTAGTAGCGTGTGACACATAGTTTGCTGGACTATTCGACAATTAGTCTGTCTTGCCTACGATGAATTGTGATCCAGTTGTTTTATAAATGTAATAGAATTTTAATCTTTGTTTTAGTAGCGTGTGATACATAGTTTGCTGGACTATTCGACAATTAGTCTGTCTTGCCTACGATGAATTGTGATCCAGTTGTTTTATAAATGTAATAGAATTTTAATCTTTGTTTTAGTAGCGTGTGATACATAGTTTGCTGGACTATTCGACAATTAGTCTATCTTGCCTACGATGAATTGTGATCCAGTTGTTTTATAAATGTAATAGAATTTTAATCTTTGTTTTAGTAGCGTGTGACACATAGTTTGCTGGACTATTCGACAATTAGTCTGTCTTGCCTACGATGAATTGTGATCCAGTTGTTTTATAAATGTAATAGAATTTTAATCTTTGTTTTAGTAGCGTGTGACACATAGTTTGCTGGACTATTCGACAATTAGTCCACCTCGTTTTAATCTTTGTTTTAGTAGCGTGTGATACATAGTTTGCTGGACTATTCGACAATTAGTCTGTCTTGCCTACGATGAATTGTGATCCAGTTGTTTTATAAATGTAATAGAATTTTAATCTTTGTTTTAGTAGCGTGTGACACATAGTTTGCTGGACTATTCGACAATTAGTCTGTCTTGCCTACGATGAATTGTGATCCAGTTGTTTTATAAATGTAATAGAATTTTAATCTTTGTTTTAGTAGCGTGTGACACATAGTTTGCTGGACTATTCGACAATTAGTCCACCTCGTTTTCCAGTTGTGTTTTATAAATATATTATAATTTAATCTTTGTTTTAATAGTGTGTGTATGTGTGTGTGAGTGTGTGTGTGTGTGTGTGTGAGTGTGTGTGTGTGTGTGAGTGTGTGTGAGTGTGTGTGTGTGTGTGTGTGAGTGTGTTTGTGTGTGTGAGTGTGTGTGTGAGTGTGTGAGTGTGTGTGTGAGTGTGTGTGTGTGTGAGTGTGTGTGTGTGTGAGTGTATGTGTGAGTGTGTGTGTGAGTGTGTGTGTGAGTGTGTGTGTGTGTGAGTGTGTGTGTGTGTGTGAGTGTGTGTGTGTGTATATGTGTGTGTGTGTGTATGTGTGTGTGTATGTATGTGTGTGTGTATGTGTGTGTGTATGTGTGTGTGTGTGTGTGTGTGTGTGAGGGGGAGGGGGGATTGAGGATATCGAAGGGTGTGTTGTTGCTTCTTCAAATGCATTGTTAATATTGTTAATTGCAAGTGATTTCCCTTTGGCGGCAATTAAACGAGGTAATTGGGGGGTCCGGGGGCATGATTCAAAGGTTATTTGCCCGTTACTGTAACTCTCGCCGCAAATCTCGATCCGTTAGTCTCGCTACAACTTTTACATTCAGTCGAGATGTAAAGGTTATCAAAAAACAAGTCAAAATTATTGGGGGGAAAGGGGGAGGGGGCAGGCCACCCTCCTCCCACCCCTAACCCCACCCCCTGCTACGTGCCTGGGCGGGGATAGCATGATTGTGCGAGAGACGGCTATTATTCGACCCATGTGTTCAGTGTAAAAAAAAAAAAAATCGGGATTCCATGCTTGGTTCGTGCATAGTAGTATGTTCGACTGATTGTATTGCATTGTATCGTATCGTATGTACGTACATATGCATGTCTATGTGTGAGTATGTATGTATATATGTGTCGAACCTGTCTATGGCGGCCACTCGTGGGACATGACAAAAGTGGCCGCCATAGAGAGGTGGCCGCCGTATGCAGGTCATATATAAGTCCGAATTTTTAAAAACAATTACACGTATGTTGCAATAGAACTATTAAGGAGCCATATACATGTGCAAAAACGTTAACGCGATCGGCTTACTGGGTTTAGGTGGCATTTTGAAAATAAATATCAGAAATAAACTGCAGCAGTATTTGATTCCTTCTAGAGTTGACACGTTTAACTCCAGTTGTTTTAGGCTAGATACCCTCTTATCAACTGCGTTTAATGACCACCGCCGATGACTAGTACATCGCACCGTTAATCCAGATTAAAAACACTTGTTAATTAACGAACACAGCTAAGCGACCGACGACCTTTAAAGGACCGCTGTTTATCAAGCCAATTGGTTATATCAACAAAAACATCTTACGTTTTTTTTTACGATTGCCGACATTTCTTTATAACTTGCACTAAAAACAATTGTAGCCGCGATAGCAGGTTCATTTTCGCTTTTTTATGACAAAAGTGTGGCCGCTGGCCGCGTGAGCAGGTGGTTGCCATATAGAGGTAAAATATATAGTAAAATTCATTGGGGGGACCTCAGGGTGGCCGCCATGGACAGGTGGCCGCCATATGGAGGTGGCCGCGAAGGCAGGTTTGACTGTATATATATATATATATATATATATATATATATATATATATATGTGTGTGTGTGTGTGTGTGTGTGTGTGTGTGTGTGTGTGTGTGTGTGTGTGTGTGCACTGGAGACCCCCCAATCAGACTGAATTAATGATTGAATGTTTAAGGACGCCCCAGCACGAAAAAATACATCGGCTATTGGGTGTCAAACTACGGTAAAGCAAACAAATGAAGTGATGATCAACATCAATATAAAAATTCAAGAATCAAATAAAAACACAGTGTAAAGAACTGTGTAAAAATACAAATATCACACAGATAGATAGAGTAAAAGTCAGTATCTCGTAAAAAATGTAATACAAATTCTGGATGGAATCGAAATGATTCCATCACATTTGTTTGTCGAAATATATCTTTTCCAGTTTCTTTGAGATAAGGACACTCCACCAAAATGTGGCGTACCGTCAGAGTACACTGACAGTGCTCACACTGAGGTGGAGGATCCTTCTTCAAAATAAATCAATGGGTCAAGTAAGTATGACCGATGCAAGCACGACACAAGACTACCTCATCCTTTCTGCACTGTCTATAGGAGGACTGCCACTCTCCCAAGACTCTCTCCTCCCTCCCTCCATCCCTCCCTCCCCTCTCTCTCTCTCTCTCTCTCTCTCTCTCTCTCTCTCTCTCTCTCTCTCTCTCTCTCTCTCTCTCTCTCTCTCTCTCTCTCTCTCTCTCTCTCTCTCTCTCTCTCTCTCTCTATATATATATATATATATATATATATATATATATATATATATATACTGATGGAAAGAAATAAGGGATCGGATGTTTATGTTATATAATTTGAATACACTATACAGTTAGAAATGACACAAGAAAACCTGAACTTTAAGTTGTTTTATTGAATATTAATAACGGCTGTGTCCCCCATACACCCGCGCAACTTCAGCACAACGTCGGGGCATACTTTGAATGAGAGTACGGATGGTAGCTCTTGGAATGTTGTGCCACTCGTCTCGGAGAGCCAAGAACAGTTGATCCACGTTTTGGGGCGCAATGGGGCGTTCACGAACACGACGACCCAAAACATCCCACAAATGTTCTACTGGATTCAGGTCTGGCCTTTTTGCTGGCCAGGGTAAAGTTTGGATATTGGCATTTCTTAAGCAGTCCACCGAAACACGAGCTATGTGAGGGCGAATATTATCATGCTGGAATTCAAAGTTGCGTTCAACCCTGCGTGAAAACGGTATCACTACCGGCTGCAAAATGTCGTCCCTGTATCGAATACCAGTGACTCTTCCATCAAGCCGTATCAGATCTGTCCTGTTGTCGTAGATTATCCCGCCCCACACCATTACAGAACCACCCCCGTATCTGTCATGTTCTTTAATGGTGCATGCAGTGTATCGCTCATTAAGACGGCGCCAAACACGCAATCTTCCATCAGCATAGTCAAGATTGAAGCGAGACTCATCACTAAACATTGTACAACGCCAATGACGTAGTTGTCGTACCCTATATTGACGCACCCACTGTAACCTCAATCGTTTGTGTTGGGCTGTCATCTTGATTCCAATAACTGGTCGTCGACTTTTTAACCTGGCTTCTTTCAGTCGATTGCGTACTGTTCGGTCGCTGATTCTTAGCCGACATATAGCCCTGAATTCAACATTTATTTTAGACGATGGCTTAAATCTGTCCCGTAAAGCAATCAGGCGAATCTGACGGTCCTGTCGAAGGGTGGTGACTTTACGTCTTCCTCGACCAGGTCGCATTTTCACGTTGCCAGTTTGTCGGTACAGGTTCCATAACCTTGATATCACGCTAATTGACTTCCCAAGAGCAGTTGCAACCTGTCTAAGTGATTTTCCTGACCTAACCATAACCACAGCAGTCCATTTTTGAGCTAAAGTCATGTATTGTCGTACCATTTCAAAACCCTTTCTAACCTGTAATCTCCATACAACAATAACTTATATACCCGAAAGAACATTGTGGAAAAATCGTGGAAACATATTCTGCACGTGCATTACATTACAGGGAGTGAGTTTAGGCTCAATCAATAGCGTTGAAATTGTATGGGAGTTAATGCAAAACGCGCAATCATGACCCTATTTACTGATAGTAGAAAAACGATCCCTTATTTCTTTCCATCAGTATATATATACATACAGAGCTTAAAGGGGATCCTGAGAAGTGTTCATTTGAAAAGATGACGTCAATAACACAGATAAAATGACATAGTAAAGAAAGACATAGTCAATATTGTCTATAGTCATTCCCAATCTGCATTTTTTTTTTTTTTTTTTTTTTGTAAATAATTTCAGTTTGATTTGACATAAGAAGAAATGTAAAAGTGTTCTTGAAAAAACAAAACAAACAAAAATAATTAATTAAATTTCGTTATAAGACGTTTTTCAAATGCTAATGATCATTAAATATAATGCATGTAAAATGATTGTTTAGGAAATTGAACATCTTGTTACATAGATAACGTATACTGGTACATACACTGCTGGCTAAATTTTGAAAACAGTATTGAGTGTTATAAATACATTTAGCTTTGGGCACGAATAGAAAGAAAGAAATGTTTTATTTAACGACGCACTCAACACATTTTATTTACGGTTATATGGCGTCAGGCATATGGTTAAGAACCACACAGAATTTGAGAGGAAACCCGCTGTCGCCACTACATGAGCTACTCTTTCCGATTAGCAGCAAGGGATCTTTTATTTGCGCTTCCCACAGGCAGGATAGCACAAACCATGGCCTTTGTTGAACCAGTTATGGAACACTGGTCGGTGCAAGTGGTTTGCACCTACCCATTGAGCCTCGAGGAGCACTCACTCAGGGATTGGAGTCGATATCTGGATTAAAAATCCCATGCCTCGACTGGGATCCGAACCCAGTACCTACCAGCCTGTAGACCGATAGCTTAACCACGACGCCACCGAGGCCGGTGGGCACGGATAGTGACGCATTTTGATAAAATAATGCATTCATATGCGAGATTTTACCAGAACTGGTTATTTTTAAAATTAAGATTTTCAGAAAAAAGAGTTTTGAAGTTTGAAGACTGTTACCTCTGAGAGAGAGAGAGAGAGAGAGAGAGAGAGAGAGAGAGAGAGAGAGAGAGAGAGAGAGAGAGAGAGAGAGAGAGAGAGAGAGAGAGAGAGAGAGAGAGAGAGAGAGAGAGAGAGAGAGAGAGAGAGAGAGAGAGAGAGAGAGAGAGAGAGAGAAGAAGAAGAAGAAGAAACAAAGCCATATAACGGACTACAAAATGTTTCCATTATTGGACAGGTAAAAGGGGAGTAACTCTTGTTTACACTGCAGCAGGTCTCAGTCATGTGCCTTAAGTCTTAAAGTGTAGATGAATAAACTACAGGTCAAGCGCACGTGAAGAAAATTATGCTTGTGGGGGAACAAGACCGTGGTGGGCTGAGATCGATAGCGCGAACTGTTCCAGTTTCTACGGGATTCGCCGACATGCTCCCTTGGAAAATTTAAAAAAAAAATAGACGCGTGCCAGTTCTACTCCTTCATCGAACGCCCAGTAGCTCGACTAAATGCTGCTGCGAGTTGCAGGTTTTCCTTGGGACCGAGTAATTTGTCCTTCGGTGGTTCATCTCATCCTGGTAGTGGGGACAGTGATGCAGGAAATGATCGACACATCTTTCAGTTTCTCCCACTCGGAATTTTATGCACATTTGGTACTTGAATTTACAGTGGCCTTAAATTACAGGTAGACTGAAAAAGTGCAGGTGTAGTTTTATAAATTACACGTAGATTGAACACATGTAAAGGTGTAGTGTTATACATTACGGGTAGATTGAACACACGTACAGGCGTAGTTTTGTAGATTACAGGTAAATTGGACACACGCACAGGTGTAGTTTTATAAATTACAGGTAGATTGAAAAAACGTACAGGTGTAGTTTAATAAATTACAGGTAGATTGAATACACGCACAAGTAGAGTTTTATAAATTACAGGTAGATTGAACACACGTACGGGTGTAGTTTAATAAATTACAGGTAGATTGAACACACGTACAGGTGTAGTTTTATCAATTACACGTAGATTGAACACATGCACAGGTGTAGTGTTATACATTACAGGTAGGTTGAACACACGTACAGGTGTAGTGTAATAAGTCACACGTAGATTGAACACACACACGTACAGGTGTAGTGCTATAAATTACAGGTAGATTGAACAACCATACAGGCGTAGTTTAATAAATTACAGGTAGATTGAACACACGCACATATGTATTTTAATTAATTACAGGTACAATGAACACACATACATGTAGTTTTATAAATTACAGGTACATTCAACACACGTACAGATGTAGTTTAATAAATTACAGGTAGATTGAAGACACGTGCAGATGTACTTTAATAAATTACAGGTACAATGAACACACATACAGGTATAGTTTTATAAATTACAGGTACATTCAACACACGTACAGGTGTAGTTTAATAAATCACTAATAGATTGAACACTTGCCCAGATGTAGTTCAATAAAGTACAGGTACATTGAACACACGTCCATGTGTAGTTTTATAAATTACAGGTAGATTGAACACACGTCCATGTGTAGTTTTATAAATTACAGGTAAATTGAATACATGTCCAGGTGTAGTTTTATAAATTACAGGTACAAACAACACACATACAGATGTAGTTTTATAAAAGTACAGGTAAGATTGAACACACGTACAGATGTAGTTTTATAAATTACAGGTGGATTGAACACACGTCTAGGTGTATTTCAATAATTAAGAGGTATATTGAACACATGTTTAGGTGCAGTTTCATAATTTACAAGTAGACTGAACACACGTCCAGGTGAATTTTAATAAATTACAGGTAGATTGAATACCTGTCCAAGTGTAGTTCAATACATTACAGGTAAATTGAACACACATACAGGTGTAGCTTTATAAATTACAGGTAGATTGAAAAAGGTACAGGTGTAGTTTAATAAATTACAGGTAGATTGAACACACGCGCACAAGTACAGTTTTATAAATTACAGGTAGATTGAACACACGCACATGTGTAGTTAAATAAATTACTGTTAGATTGAATACACGTACATGTGTAGTTTTATAAATTACAGGTACATTCAACACACGTACATGTGTAGTTTTATAAATTACAGGTACATTCAACACACGTACATGTGTAGTTTTATAAATTACAGGTACATTCAACACACGTACATGTGTAGTTTAATAAATTACAGGTAGATTGAACACACGCGCACAAGTACAGTTTTATAAATTACAGGTAGATTGAACACACGCACATGTGTAGTTTTATAAATTACAGGTACATTCAACACACGTACATGTGTAGTTTTATAAATTACAGGTAGATTCAACACACGTACATGTGTAGTTTTATAAATTACAGGTACATTCAACACACGTACATGTGTAGTTTTATAAATTACAGGTAGATTGAACACACGCGCACAAGTACAGTTTTATAAATTACAGGTAGATTGAACACACGCACATGTGTAGTTTTATAAATTACAGGTACATTCAACACACGTACATGTGTAGTTTTATAAATTACAGGTACATTCAACACACGTACATGTGTAGTTTTATAAATTACAGGTACATTCAACACACGTACATGTGTAGTTTAATAAATTACAGGTAGATTGAACACACGCGCACAAGCGCACAAGTACAGTTTTTATAAATTACAGGTACATTCAACACACGTACATGTGTAGTTTTATAAATTACATTACAGGTACATTCAACACACGTACATGTGTAGTTTTATAAATTACAGGTACATTCAACACACGTACATGTGTAGTTTTATAAATTACAGGTACATTCAACACACGTACATGTGTAGTTTTATAAATTACAGGTACATTCAACACACGTACATGTGTAGTTTTATAAATTACAGGTACATTCAACACACGTACAGATGTAATTTAATACATTACAGGTACAATGAACACACATACAGGTGTAGTTTTATAAATTACAGGTACATTCAACACACGTCCATGTGTAGTTTTATAAATTACAGGTAGATTGAACACACGTCTAGGTGCAGTTTCATAATTTACAAGTAGACTGAACACATGTGCAGGTGTATTGTTATAAATCACAAGTGGATTGAACACACACACACGTACAGGTGTAGTGATATAAATTACAGGTAGATTGAACAAATATACAGGCGTAGTTTAATAAATTACAGGTAGATTAAACACACGCACAAGTATAGTTTTGTAACTTACAGGTATATTGAAAAAATGTACATGAGTAGTTTTATGAATTACAGGTAGATTGAATGTGTGTCCAGGTGTGGTTTTATAAATTGTAGGTAGGTTAAACACACATATAGGTGTATTTGAATAAAGTACAGGTAGACTGAACACACATATAGGCGTATTTTAATTGAACAAAAGCAAAATAGTGGACTTGTCTCACATTAGACAACGTGAACATAATCAGCTGTGTTTGACTCAAGGGTCGTTCCCGCCAGTGCACCACGACTGGTATATCAAAGGCCGTGGTATCTGCTATCTTGTCTGTGGGATGGTGTATATAAAGATCCCTTGCTACTATTGGAAAAATATAGTGGGTTTCCTCTTTATTGATATACGACTGAATTAATTACCGTGTGGTGTAACGACAAAGACAAACTTTTTTGTCACAAGGGAAATAACTCATGTTTTACATTGAAGCAGCCTTCAGTCATGTGCCTCATGCCTTAAGCTTTATGAATTGCAGGTCGGTCGCGTGCAGAAAATTATATAGGAGGTCTAAACTGGCAATTAGGTTTTGTAAAATATAAATTACAGGTAGACTGAGCACAAGTCCAAGTGCAGGTTTATGAATTGCAGGTAGACTTAGCGCAAGTCCAAGTGCAGGTTTATGAATTACAGGTAGACTGAGCACAAATCCAAGTGCGGTTTATGAATTACAGGTAGACTGAGCACAAGTCCAAGTGCAGGTTTATGAATTACAGGTAGACTGAGCACAAGTCCAAGTGCAGGTTTATGAATTACAGGTAGACTGAGCACAAGTCCAAGTGCAGGTTTATGAATTACAGGTAGACTGAGCACAAGTCCAAGTGCAGGTTTATGAATTACAGGTAGACTGAGCACAAGTCCAAGTGTAGGTTTATGAATTACAGGTAGACTGAGCACAAGTCCAAGTGCAGGTTTATGAATTACAGGTAGACTGAGCACAAATCCAAGTGCGGTTTATGAATTACAGGTAGACTGAGCGCAAGTCCAAGTGTAGGTTTATGAATTACAGGTAGACTGAGCACAAGTCCAAGTGCAGGTTTATGAATTGCAGGTAGACTGAGCGCAAGTCCAAGTGTAGGTTTATGAATTATAGGTAGACTGCGCACAAGTCCAAGTGCAGGTTTATGAATTGCAGGTAGACTGAGCGCAAGTCCAAGTGCAGGTTTATGAATTACAGGTAGACTGAGCTCAAGTCCAAGTGTAGGTTTATGAATTACAGGTAGACTGAGCACAAGTCCAAGTGCAGGTTTATGAATTGCAGGTAGACTTAGCGCAAGTCCAAGTGCAGGTTTATAAATTACAGGTAGACTGAGCACAAATCCAAGTGCGGTTTATGAATTACAGGTAGACTGAGCACAAGTCCAAGTGCAGGTTTATGAATTACAGGTAGACTGAGCACAAGTCCAAGTGTAGGTTTATGAATTATAGGTAGATTGAGCACAAGTCCAAGTGCAGGTTTATGAATTGCAGGTAGACTGAGCGCAAGTCCAAGTGCAGGTTTATGAATTACAGATAGACTGAGCTCAAGTCCAAGTGTAGGTTTATGAATTACAGGTAGATTGAGCACAAGTCCAAGTGCAGGTTTATGAATTGCAGGTAGACTTAGCGCAAGTCCAAGTGCAGGTTTATGAATTACAGGTAGACTGAGCACAAATCCAAGTGCGGTTTATGAATTACAGGTAGACTGAGCACAAATCCAAGTGCAGTTTATGAATTACAGGTAGACTGAGCTCAAGTCCAAGTGTAGGTTTATGAATTACAGGTAGACTGAGCACAAGTCCAAGTGCAGGTTTATGAATTACAGGTAGACTGAGCACAAATCCAAGTGCGGTTTATGAATTACAGGTAGACTGAGCACAAGTCCAAGTGCAGGTTTATGAATTACAGGTAGACTGAGCACAAGTCCAAGTGCAGGTTTATGAATTACAGGTAGACTGAGCACATTGGGTTTACGGTGGAAACTACTTTTCCATCCATAACTTTCCTGCACGTGAACTTATTTTATTACCAGTTATTATATAAAACGAATTATTACAAATATAAGTTATAGGAACTTAGTCCATGTATTTTAAGATACACTATCATCAATAAAACAATTATGCAGAGTATCAACATTCATAAACAGATTCCTGAAACGCATCATCATGAAATCCGCACCAGATCACACGCATGCAGACGGAACAATCCCATTCCACGATGACGTCACGAACCGCAGCTGGCCCATTCAGAATACACGTGAACAGGCCCAACAGTCTTATCAAGTGTCAAAGTCTTCTAGAGTGGAAACTCGGTCATAATTTATTAATTCCACTATTTTGCACCAATATATTATGGGGGGGGGGGGGGGGGCGAGGGCACAGTAAGCATATATTTCTATAACGCTGATAATAGTTGGCATAGGCGTACGGGCTCCATTTTCGTAGGGGGTTATAGTCCGATTTTGTCTGAATTATACGAAATGCTCAAACCTGGATAACAATGTTTATTTATAATATACGCATTACTACCAAACAGCTATATAGAGTTACAAACGAATCACCGCGCATTTCCCATGGACTACAACTAATTTTGCGTGTAGAATGCTAAAAATACATGATAAAAAAGGTCTCAGGCTTCAACATTTCGCCCGAATGTCTCAACAGTTTTTGCCCGAATTTGAGGATTTGCTTCAGCACTAGACGGGAAGTTGCTCTACACCGTACCTTGCACGCTTATGATAATTGGGCCAATAAATATTCCAAAGCATGCGACATTTCCACGCTCGAGAACATAACCCACCCTACTAGTTCTATAGACGCAGTCGAATACATAAAACGTTTCTGTTTTTCCCTTACATTTAGCTACTGTGATGGACTATTCATAAATTCGCGGAAGTAGACTTCCAGTATGTTGTATCCATATGATGGTTACAAATAGATCATGGCGTCTTAAATGTTATAATTTTTACTAGATTAAAAAACAAATGCTATAGTAATTTATGCTGGGGATCGATGTTTAGAAATGTATCTAACTCGCTTTCGTTTGATAGATACGTTTTTAAGCAACTCGTTTAGTGTGTATACCACTAGATCAAATCCCATAGACGACAATAGTAACACATGTGGCTAAAACTCCTGCCTGCAGCGTACCAATCGAGATACACACCACTGATATAAATATTACCATCCCTCACCTTTAAAGTAAATCAGAAACAAATTGGGGGTTATGCTGCTCATTTCAGACATAACGAGTAACGTCTAAGACTACCCTAGTTCCACACAGAAATTGACATGATATTTTTAGTAGGACCCGCACATGTTTCAATCACAAGGCGATTTGACACATTAGTACTAGATGAAGTCAAGTTGCATACATTTTTTGCCCAGATAAAACTAATGTTTTTACAACAAACAGTCACATTTATCACCAATAGCAGGACTTGTGGTATTAACTGCTCTATCGAAAGTTATGTGCATCTCGAACTTTTTAGTACTACCTGTAAGATAAATGATATCAAACGAATTATACATGTATCAAACGGCCACTCATTTAGTATCCCCTGTATCACGAATACCTGCAAAAATAGCTAAATATGACTCGAGAATACACCATTAAGTTAGTAGTCTACCAAATATCATATCGTCCAGGTCAAATTCGAAGTGCACCCAACTTGTGATACAGCACCGCGATGGTTCCTCGAATGTCATTGGTGAAGTATGTGACAGGACGTGTTGTCATAAACCAGTGGTAGTGTGCCAAGTACTGTACTGCTTCAAAGATAGAGATAAAAACAAGCTTGTCAGTGTTTGTGTGGGACAGCGGCTGTGAAGGACGCTTCCTGTTATCTCGGAAACTAGTAGCTTCACCCCTCAATTTCTGTGATTTATTTTAAGGGTAAGGTGTTGTAATATTCATATATGTGGTGTGTATCCTCACTAAACCATTGCACGTATCAGTTATAGCTATTATGGTCGTCTACGGCGTTTTATTTGGTGCTATACACTCTTAAAGTCACAGACACAAGTTTTCATCCGTAGAAATGGACACTAAGTTTACTTAAATCCACAAACATGTAACACATCTGGATAAAGTTACAATGGAGTGAAACAAGAGTCTGTGACGTTGATACTGTGAATTACCCTTAAATATAGACGAAAGCTCAACTCCATAACAGTTACTTCTCAGACGAACTTGTGTGTTTAAAAATAAGAAAAAATGCATTTTGTGATATTAAGAACACCAGTTTGACCAGAACCACTTCAAATGTACGAAAATCTAAACTATAAATATAAGTAATGACTGGTATCAGTTATTATAAACTGCTCGCTTGATACGCGGTCGGTTTGGGATTGATCCCCGTCAGTAGGCCCATTGTGCTATTTCTCGTTGCAATACAACAGTCGGACATACTGTTACGCATGTAGCAAGAATGGAATCCCGACTTTTTGATGGCCCTTACGAGTAAGAGTGGAAAACGTTAGAGAATCTTTGGTATCCAGTCGGTGATTGGATAAACATGAGTGGCAACTTAGCAAACCCGCTCATCACTAATTTTAGCGACATGTTGAAGCCGAAGGGAATACTTCCTCAGCCAGAGATGAATTATGAAACCGGAACGAACCATTCATGCCTCCACCGCCAACACATTATTTTAGAGATACAATGTTTGTCAAGTGCTGGAGTGTTCTGGAAGTGGTTAAACGTCCTCAAACCATCCTAACTCAGAATAAAAGGCCGAGCGATCAGAAAGCACAACTCACTCCCTATGCGAGAGCTTTGTTCCATGCACAAAGGACCCAAACAATAATTGGATTTTCAAAGAATCATTTTATTGCAGCGCAAAGAAGGTTGAACAAAAGGTAATCATCAATCTTATAATATAAGTTCCACACAATTTCATCAAATAGAAACCGATCGATTGGTCGAAAATCAATACACGTAAAATAATCAATATTTTGCATGCAAGTAACATCATATAGGGGTACATCATCATAGTAAGCATAAGAGCAATGTATTTCTCAAAAGCACACTAAACATCCAAAGCGGGGTAAGTGTCTTTCAACAAAGTCTGTATACAAATATCGCTATTTGTCAGGTAAGGCAAGTCTTTATAGTTTAGTCACTCTGCATCATCACCTTCAAAGTGATAATAGGTACTAGCTTCATCTTCTGGTTTAAAAAATCAATATCATCCCTCACCTCAAAATCATCCTCAACATACTGATTCAGGTTATTTATGTACACATCAAACATCTCTTCTAATTCAAGCCACATCTTTGGGTTTGGGCGTTTTGCATTTTCAAGACGTAAACGCATTTCATCCAACCCCACAGACGCATACTTGCTATACAAGATTCTTGACTTCACAGCCGCTTCATCATCACATGTTAATCCAAACCAAGGATCCCTGTTACATCATCCAAGGAAAGATGTACGAGTGACCGTTATAGGTGACTTGTTTTTCCTTTCTACCTGGACATTATTACCCCTGAGAATGGACTTGTACCTATCAACAGTATTCCTATTGATATTAATCTCATCTTGACACATGATAAGTTTATTACCACATGTCTCAAACGCAAACCTTTCATCCGTACCTGCACAACCTACCACACTATCTGGAAGGAGAGTCCAAGGCTCGGTCAGCCAGTAAGACTTTCCACAGGTAGTGGGACCCTGTAGAACATATGCATTCTTAGACAGGTTTACTTTCTTCAACACAGTCTATACCTTTGCTGACTCCACAGCTGGGTCCAGCCCAGTGTCTTCACACCACAATACCCAATTTAGAGCACTTTACCTTGGACTGGTTTAAGTAAAGCCATTTGTTATATACTTCTCGTGCACAATTATGTTATACCCGTCAGGAAATCAGTGCAATTAACAATCAATTTAAAGAATCAAGAATACACCCTTTGATATCGCGAATAACACACACACACATACACATTTTTTCTTTTATCTATGTAATCAGTGTTTGTAACCTTTTCTTTATCTTCCACAGAGGTGTAACCAGTCAACTGTTCATATGCCTTAACCTTGACGGACCGCGGTGTAACACCAGTCGTATGTTGTGTGCTGTTTGTGAGCTGATCATGATACAGGTACAAATGCGGGAGTTTTCTTTGGCACTGTCACGTATAAAGAACATTATAAATACTTATCATAAATAGTTAGGGTTAGGCTTAGGGTTAGTGACGGTGCCAAAGGAAAGTCCTTCCAGTACAACTGCTAGCAAGACAAATACACAATGGAGTAATCATACGAGTAGAAAACTTACTCCTCCTTTAAAAAACAAAATAATGGGGGGAAAATGACAAGAAAACAACAGTCACTGAATCTGTGTTCGGCTTTCAACATCCATTATTGTCTACTTACCAATAATTAATAATGAAACCATGGAAACAATTTAAAGTGTAACATGCATGAGATGGTGAGTATGGGTTGTCATTAGCATAATTATTCAATACCATGTTGCTGTTCAAGAATGGGAACGATACAGTTGTGAAGGTTTTGTAGTGTTGGTATCAAGCGGCCCTACTGGCAGTAGCTAATGGGAATTTTCGTATTAGTTCATGTGGTAGAGCACCGGATTCTCGTGTTGAGGGTCCGTGATTCGAATTCCCTCAGTGGAGGTTGATTTTTCCGTTATATTTGGAAGCCACGTAGGGATTGGGTGTGTGTTTCTTAACACAATACAATTATAACGTAGTCAGGACCCGTAACAGTTAAACAGTCCGTGGCTCATAGCTCCAGGATGTAGTTTCACTTGATGGGGTGGGGGGAGTCCATAGTAGTGTTGGTATACATTACTCCTACTAGTATGTAGTGGGAATGTCCCTATAAGGTCAGTTGGTAAAGTGCTGGATTCTCATACCGAGAGTCCGTTGTCAGAATCCACTCAGTAAATAGTTTTACCATTCTTTTATTATAAAATATTCTATACGGGGAAACCTAGTAAGCGAATAAAACATTAATTAAAGATAAAATAAACAATTATGTATAGTAAAAACACATTAGTGAAAGGTGTACGTTGGAATATTTACACGGACCTCACATATTTCACTCACTCATTGCTTAAGTTTAAAATGAAGCAGTCATCAGTCACATGCCTTATGCCTTAAGGTGCAGTTTTATAAATTGCAGATCAAGCGCCTGCAATATAGGAGGATCTAAACTGTGTTTTAGGTGTGTGGGTTTTTTTAATTACAGGTCGACTAAGTACAAGTCCTAGTACAGGTCTATGAATTACAGGTAGACTGAATACGCGTACAGGTTTAGTTTTATAAATTACAGGTTGGTTAAATACACGTCTAGGTGTTGTTTTATAAGGAAACCCAACGAACTGTGACTCCTGCAACTTTGACAATTTATTTATAATTATTTATCACATATAAAAATTAGAGAACTATGACTTTTGCAAAATAGAGAACTACATTTGTTGTAATATGAATTTGTTTATCACAAATGCATGTAAAAATAGCGTCGTACGACGTTTTCAGAAGTAATTTTAAAATTACTTTTGCACCCTTTTTATTTCCCACCTGAGAGAGATCACAGTGTAATAACATTTCCTTTCGTCACATTGTGATGGACGGTTTCCTGTGACAAAGCTTCATATAAGGGCTAACGCGATCGGTTAACACATTGGTTTTACGTTTAAGTGCTGATTTAGTCCATGTATTTTAAGATATACTATCATCAATAAAACAATTTATGCGGAGTATAATCATGCAGTTATTAACAGATTTCTGAATCGCATCATTATGAAGTCCGCACCAGATCACACGCATGCAAACGGAACAATCCCATTCCACGATGACGTCACGGACCTCAGCTGGCCCATGAAGAATACACATGAACAGGTCCAACAGTCTTATCAAGTGTCAAAGTCTTCTAGAGTGGAAACTCTGTCAGAATTGATTCATTCCACTATTTTGCACCATTATATTATGGGGGCACAGTAAGCATATATTTCTATAACGCTGATAATAGTTAGCATGAGCGTACGGGCTCCCATTTTATGTAACGGGGGTGGGAGGCGGGGGGGGGGGAGGGGGGGTATAGTCCGATTTTTGCCAGAATTAAGCGCAAATTCCCAAACCTGGATAACAACGTTTATTTATATACGCATTACTACCAAACAGCTATATAGAGTTATAAACGAATCACCGCGCATTTCCCATGGACTACAACTAATTTTGCGTCTAGAAAAATGAAAATACATGATACATTTAGATACTGTGATGGACTATTTGTAAGTTTGCGGAAGTAGACTTGCGAGATGTTGTATTCATATGATGGTAAACTTAGGTCATGGCGTAGTAAATGTTATGCTTTTCACTAGAATTAAAAAATGCTACAGTAATACATGTTGGCGATAAAACAATACTATACACTAGATATTTAGAAATATATCTAACTCGCTTTCTCTCGTTAGATACGTTTTTAAGCAACTCGTTATAGGGTACTAGATGAAGTAAAGTTGCATATACATTTTGCCCAGATAAAACTATTTTTTTTTTACAACAGTCATATTTATCACCAATAGCAGGACTTACGGTATTAACTGCTCTATCAAAAGTTAGGTACCCCTCGAACTTTGACCCAGCCTGATGTTATTTGGTGTAGTACTACCTGTAAGATAAATGGTATCAAACGAGTTATACATGTATCAAACGGCCACTCATTTAGTATTCCCTGTATTACGAATACCTGAAACAATAGCTAAAATATGACTCGAGAATACGCCATTAATTTAGTAGTGTACCAAATAGCATCTCGTCCAGGTCAAAGTTGGAGGTGCACCCAACTTTTGATACAGCACTTCATGGTTCCTCGAATGTCATTGGTGAAATATGTGACAGGACGTGTTGTCATAAAGTGTTGTTTTAACTGACCAAACACTCCCTGCGATTTGATTTTAATAGTGGTAGTGTGCCAAGTGCTGTGCTGCTTGAAAGATAGGTGGGATGTCATAAAAAAAAAAAAAAAAAAAGAACAAGCTTGTCAGTGTTTTTGCGGGACAGCGGTTATCTTGAAAACTAGCAGCTTGACCCTCAATTTCTGTGATTTATTTTAAGGGTAAGGTGTTGTAATATTCATATCTGTGGTGTGTTTGTTCATTAAGCCATTGCTATTATGGTCGTCTACGGCGTTTTATTTGGTGCTATACACTCTAAAAGTCACAGACACAAGTTTCAATTCGTAAAAATGGACATTAAGTTAGTTAAATCCACAAATATGTAACACATCTGGATAAAGTTACTATGAATTACTCTTAATAGATGAGAGCTCGACTCCGCAACTGTTACTTCTCAGACGAACTTGTGTGTTTAAAAATAACAAAAATGTATTTTGTGATATTAACACCACCAGTTTGACCAGACCCACTTCAAATGTACGGACATTTACACTATAAATATAAGTAATGACTGATATCAGTTATTATAAACTGCTCACTCGCTTGATACGCCGTTGACTTGGGATCGATCCCCGTCGGTGGGCCCATTGTGCTATTTCTCGTTGAAACCAGTGTGCCACGACTGGTATATCAAATGTCGTGGTATGGTGCATATAAAAGATTCCATGCTACTAATTGAAAAATATAGCAGGTTTCCTATCTAAGACTACGTCCAAATTACCAAATGTTTTACATCCAATAGCCAGTGATTAATAAATCAATGTTTTCTAGTGATGTTGAGAAACAAACCTGCTCTTATAGGTTAATACATGTCTTAGTGTTTAAAAACTAGGGTTTTTCCCTTTAATGTGTGGTAATGACGTCAATATTCACAGATGAATGCGAGCTGAACCCCGCATGGTGAATTTTTCCAGAACCATTGCTTCTCCTTCAATATGCAAACGCAGTCTCCATTACCAGCAGGTCCAGCAGGTCCAGGAGGTCGTCCAAGCCATAAAGGCAGAGAACCTAAAAATATCAAAACACATCACTGACCAATTAATCCATGAGCCAGACCAACAATTGGTACCATCCTAGGACACAAAACACAAATGTTAGAATTGTTTTGGTACACACTAGGACAAAACAACAATGCATGATGGACTTTCCAATAGAGTAGCTTTACCTAGTTATCTCACTTTTAACATTTATTATTCAGGTGGTAAACAAAAATGCGATAAGTCCGTGTTTTAGTGTTTGCCAAAGCATTAAAAAAAACCTTGTAGATCAGTACTCACAATGTGTGGGTTTTTTTTAAATATTTCATAAGTGGTGATTAACGATCCGAGATATGTATACTTGGCACCTTGAGCATTTTCAAATATTCAAAATAGCGTCCAAGATGGCTGTCAAAACAGAACTGTAAATCCAAAATGGCCAAGATGGTCGTTAGGAGTAAGAAGTAGCCATATGCTCCATTCTATTTTACCCTAAACAATAATTTGTACTGGGTTTTATAGGGGGCAAAAAGAAGCATGGCAAACAGTTTTTATTTCCAAACAAGTTACCAAGTTGTTGGCTTTTTTTGTTTGTTGTTTGTTTTTGTTATTGATTTTAAAAGCAAAAACTAAAAAAAAAAAAAAAAAAAAAAAAAAAAAAATGTTACCAACCCTATACATTTTTTTAGTATTTTATGTAGGCCCATCAGCAACAAAAAAACAAAGGTTAAGGCACTTTCCCCAACGTTCGTTGAATTTTTCATACTCACAATTTTAAAAATAAATATATCTTTCTAATTGAAATTTGTTTTGAAATTTCGTTTTTATAACAGTAATATTAAGACTGTTGTTTAGTATTTAAATGCTATAAATGTGATATTTATACACTATTGTTTAGTATTTTCATGCTATAAATGTGATATTTATATTAATTAGTAACCAGTTAATTACTTGGTTCATGTCAATGTTTATCATACCAAACATAACTGTACACTTATTAAGAGAAATTTTAAGGTCCTCTTTTTTAAAAATATCCATTCCTCCAATGCGTTACATATATATTTTACTTTATTACAATCATAAAACAAGTGTTTTAAGGTTCCAGGAACATTTTGTTACGAAAACCACACTTATTTGAATGCACATAGGGTATCATCTGTACAAAAGAATGTGTAGCTAAAATTCGATAGAGCAATCAATACTGAAACAATAACAGGGTTGTATCTTTTACACATTTGAAGGGTAGAGCATAATACTTTTCCCACATGCACCAAAAAATGCTTTGGGTCGGATCCTAAGGTCATGAGATATACAAAACCTTCACTATGACTAAAGAACAAAATAAAGTTCTTGATCAATATTATAGGGTGTATACTACCAAAACAAATCCCATAGACGACAATAGTAACATATGTGGCTAAAACTCCTACCTACAGCGTATCAATCGACATAAACGCCACGGATATAAATACTACCACCCCTCACACTTAAAGTGAATCAGAAAAAAATGGGGTTCAACCTGCTCGTTTTTAAGATAACGGGTAGCGTCTATGACTACCCTAGTTCCGCGCAAAATTCGAGTACTTGTTTGTACAGGTACCCCATACATGTTTCAAGCACACGGCTACTTGACACATTGGTACTAGATGAAATAAAATTGCATATTTTTTTCACCCAGATGAAACTATTATTTTTTACAACCAACACACTCTCATTTATAACCAATAACAGGACTTGTGGTGCTCACTTCTCTATCAAAAGTTGGGTGCACCTCGAACTTTGACCCAGGCGGAAGTTATTTGGTTTAGTACTACCTATAGACGTTTCAAAGCACGTCATTTCGAAGACAAACAGTACCTTTTCTAGACATAAATTTCAATCGATGATACAAACAGATGAAACCTTTGAATGCTTTGTAACAGATTTAAAGCTACTAGCTCGTGATTGTGGTTACCATGACTGATGAAATGATTCGAGACCGCATAGTGTTTATTAACCATTCTTCAGAAATACGAGAAAAGTTATTCAATGAAGGTTCAGACCTAACCTTACAGAGAGCTATAGAGAGCGCAAGCATACGAACTTTCACAATCACAATTAAAAATGATGAACCCACCGCAGGGCACAGAAGTTCATTCAGTAGCGCGTCGTAGGTTTGTTAATTCTCCAAAAACCGATAACAAAATATTTAATGTCGTAATTGTGGCTATGATTGGAAACCTGGACACATTTGTCCCGTGAAAGGGAAAGAGTGTTCGAAATGTCATAAAGTTAATCACTTCGCAAACGTCTGTCATTCACTTGTGTCGATGGAAGAGAAAAGGGCATAACATCCAGGACAAAGACGACAACTTCTTCATAAGTTCACTCTTCATGGATATTTGCAGAAATTGAAATTCGAAATAACATTGTTCCATTCCAGTTAGTAGACACAGTGCCAAATGTAATACCCTCATACAGCACGCGTTATCTGTTATTGTCTTTTTATTACATTTATTATATGACTTTTGCAAAATAGAGAACTACATTTGTTGTAATATGAATTTCTTTATTACAAATGCATGTAAAAATAGCGTCGTATGACGTTTTCAGAAATAATTTTAAAATGACTCTTGCACCCTTTTTATTTCCCACCTGTAAGAGAGAGATCACAGTGTGATAACATTTCCTTTCATCACATTGTGATGGACAGTTTCCTGTGACAAAGCTTCGAATATGACAAGATCAAAAGACAGTTTTAGGTTAATTATATGATTACAATTGTTTTGACAGCCAGTTTAACGAATTATTCCAAAAGTTCTGAACAATACTGCATTCCAAAATGAGATGTTCTATAGATTCTTTTTTTCTTTTCTTTTTTTACAAAACTTACATGCTTCACTGTTAGTGAGTTTTAGTTTATAAGCGAAAACATTGGTAGCCAGTATCCTGTGTAATATTCTATACTGAAACCATTTTAGTTTTATTTCTTGCGTCACAATAAATGGTTTTGTAAAAATTACTGATCAGTTAAGGTCGTAAGTGAAACGATTTTGCCATTTTGGCATAGTGGTGTTCGGCACTTCAGAGGATATTAGTGTATACTAGTATGGTTTTTAGCCTTTTTTAACTGAACAGAGTTTTCGTTGAACTGGAGAGTCGTATAAAGGAACATTTGTTTCAATTTTATTAATTTTTGTTTTCCTAAGATATGACTTAAGTGAATTAATAACTCCATGATATTCTAAGAAAGAGACGTTTAAGTCATAGATGTAATTGAATTCATTTAAACAATACAAGTCTCCATGTTCATTTACAAGATCATATACGATATTTGCGAAATACCTTTCTGAAGCCATTAATTTTTTTAAAATGTTTTTCTGTATATTTTTATATGGCAGTTGTAGAATATTGGTTCAAATAAAAAAATATTGTCAACTGTTTTGTTTGTGTATCTGTTATTGCATTGTCCCTCTTTGTGCATTTGTGTAATCTATAATATAATAATGCAAGGCCGTTTTAACAGTTTCTGGCCGTTCTGATAGCATCTTAGCTCTTGATTTGTACTTATGACCGCTTTTTTTTTTACTTGACCGAAGCTGCACTTCACAGGGATCTTTTTGCACTCAGGACTAGTCTACCACTACACATCTTGCTTACAAATTGCATACAAATATTAATTCCACAAATGCAACGGCATTGGAAGCCGCCATCTTTGTCGAAACTTTCCCGCTTTATTTGGGATCACTGTTAAGTTCATTATATATATATATATATTCACTGTCAAGTTCATTATATATATTATATATATATATATATATATATATATATATATATATATATATATATATATATATATATGTGTGTGTGTGTGTGTGTGTGTGTGTGTGTGTGTGTGTGTGTGTGTGTGTAAATTTGTTACATCACCGTCATTTCGTTCCATTCATTGCTACTTTCAGTGTATTTGATAGGTCAGTGCTCACTGTGACTGTATGTTTGAATTTATTCATGGCTACTTTCAGTGTATTTGATACGCCACTCTCACTCCAATTTTGTTTTTGTTTTAGTTTATTCACGGTTACTTTCTGTTTATTTGATACGTCACTGTATTTTTGAGTTTATTCACGGCTACTTTCAGTGTATTTGATACGTCACTGTCACTGTATTTATTAATTTATTCACGGCTACTTTCAATGCATTTGATATGTCACTGTCACTGTATTTATAATTTATTCATGGCTACTTCCAGTGTATTTGATACGTCACTGTTAATGTATTTTTGAGTTTATTCACGGCTACTTTCAGTGTATTTGATACGTCACTGTCACTGTATTTATTAATTTATTCATGGCTACTTCCAGTGTATTTGATACGTCATTGTTAATGTATTTTTAGGTTTATTCGCGGCTACTTTCAATGTATTTCATACGTCACTGTCATTGTATTTTTAGGTTTATTCGCGGCTACTTTCAGTCTATTTGTTATGTCAATGTCACTTTATTTTTGAATTTGTTCATGGTTAATTTAAGTCTATTCCATATACCATTCACAGTAGTCGACTTCACTCTCTGTTGAAATCGGAGAATTGGAACCACTCGTACAGCGTCATTATCCGCAACTAACAGAACATTCCATATCCGTGAATCGTTTTGTGTCGCATGTCAACTTAAAACACCTACTGCAAATTATCTCAAGCAGTTTTTCAGGCGCTAAGTGGCAAAGTTATTTTGGTGTATACCGTGTGTTTCACCATTTCTATGGATCTAACTCAACATCATGATCATCTACTCTAATCCAGTGTCGATATTGCAATTTTTTTTTTTAAAAACACGCTTGCTGTGACAGGCTAAAACATTTGATTGGGAAGCACGGTTTGAACTTGTACAGATAATTTCTAAAATTGTTTTCTGCAACAGCTGTGTAAATCATACTTAACTGTAATGTCTTTGCTTAAATCTTCTTTCAGAAAGTATGCAACAAAACTTTTGTAATTTTGTTGGACAAATATATTTTTGAGGACTTCTCCCTTTTCAATACAAACAAGCTTTGATGTTTTATCACACACTGTAATTGCGGATATTACAAGAAGTAAGCAATACATTTTTTGCCCAAGCACCATCTTCATTTTCTAGACATCCCACACTTTGGTTTATATTGTTAGTCTAAAAGTATAGTTTGCTTGATTTAATAGCAGCATAGCAGTACAAGACGATAAGAAGGTCTGTCTTCACTGATAGGTGACCAGCTGCATGCATGCACCAGCTGCTTTGGAAATCACCATGTCGGCATCACGGGCAGCATGCATTGTTGAACATTGGTTATCGTGGGAGGAAAATTCGTAGAACATGACGACCGACCAATCTTGAACATAAAGTATACTCCATGGTTGTCTTTTTCCAGACCTTGCATCTTGTGAGTAAGATAGAACTGACAGCCGCATTCTTAAAAATAGTTCTTCGTTGGTATCCTTTTCCTCGTCTATCCTCATATCTTCTACCTGGGCGTGTATTTCGATATCTACGTTTGAAATGTCAACTGTGGAATGAGCTACGGTTTCATTTTCAATACTTTGAGGACTGCGCTCGTCACCCAATTCAGTATAGGGCAATGTAATTTTAAACGTTCGGGAGACAAGCAAATCTTGTACTTTACTGTCTTTCCTCTCCGTATATGACTGACAAATAAATGCATACACTTTCTGTATAATCTGCTGGAGAACCAAACCACTAATTATATAGCCAATGCAGCAAATAAAACTCATTTCTGTATGTAACCCTCCCAATCACACGGCAATAGAGCAGAGGGGACTTGTTGGAGATTCCTTGATGATAATGTTTGCTTCCCAGTACAATCAAAGGTTAATACCGATGTTGATCCCTATCGCCAGGAATGATTAGATACAAAGACCATCGTTGAGTAAATACAGAAAAGATGGCTAGCATTCATGTCGATCGTCGGTACGAAAGTCACAGATGATAGTCCTGGGTATAAAGCATTCTGGCACATCTGCGTACGTCCTGGCCATCCTGGAATGCGTAACCTGAGTGGCCAACTCACCGAAGACAAGATATGATCTACTGTTGTGAAATGCTTCAGTTTATAAAATTTCATAGTTGACATGCTATTTGACGTTGGCTTGTACGAAGACATTTCAGTTTTCTCCAAGAGGTATTAATTCGTTTTGAGACACAAGTGTTCGTATTTTGGATCCGGGTGTAACACCTGTTATTATTCCAATTCTGTCGAAGATGTTTTTTCTATCAAGTGTACATGAATTGTGGTCTGCAACACACTCTATAAAACTGCTAGGCACAAACAAAACCAAGTATATCAGTTCCTTGGGAGGCAGAGCACTAGTTTCAAGGCTATTGAGTATTTCGATAAAACATTAGTTTCATGGCTATTGAGTATATCGATAAAACATTTGGACCCAAACTGATGGTGAAGTTGAATGACAAATCAGATCAATAAAGGAGCTAAATGTAAACGAGGACTAGATACCGATGGTGTTGCTTGACCAACAGACAATACTTTCTGTTGAGAATCCTTTACATGGAATATTCTTTTCAGAAGCACACGTAAATTTTGTGTAGATGAGATATTTACTATAATAAATAATAAATACCCGATATTATATCCAGTGTATGAGCAAGCAAAATAAACATTGAAGAATGTGAAGGCAAGCTTTGATATTATAATAAAATTAAATTAAACGGTGAAAAGTGTAAGTTGTGGAACCAATTAAAAATGAAAATGGAGCAAGCCGAGTGAAGTAGAATTATACGAAGAATAAACATATTTCCAGAAATTAAAATGAAAAAGAAACGAGTCAAGAAAATAAATCAATGACCCCAAAATTAATACTAACAATACAATGTAACAAACAAAACATGTGTCAAAGCCACAAAACAAATTTGTCTGACAAAATATACACAAATATAAACAATCTATTTTCACACATTTGCAATATTATATTATTGATGATATATATATATATATATATATATATATATATATATATATATATATATATATATATATTTAAAATATTTTTATAGCAATTTTATTGAGCAATTTTTCTATTTCACATATTCATGGAGAAAAAAACATTCGTAATTTTGACTCGAACGAATAAATTGTAAACAAATATACTCTATTTGCAGTGGATCCATATGGGCTTCCATACTTATAAAAACTGTGAACGAACACACTTTACAATATTTTTTTAAACAGCAGAACAAAATTGCGTTTTTCGTAATATTCTTTATTAAATATATGCTATCAGTACACAATTGTTGATGTCAGAGTTGAATAATTGGATCTATTATTCAGAATTATCATAAATCGAAAGTTTTTAGAATGTAAACAAACCGCAGTGACGACGCAAACGAATTTGAAAGCATGCGCCATGAAACTTTATTTTCTGATGTAAAATAAAGACATTTGGACTTAATTTATCACATTAAAGTTTTAAATTCTCAAACAAAGCTTTCAGAACATGTAATATAGTAAAATTATCTTTTATAGCACTAAAAATTTTAACAATTTAATGTCAAGGACAGAATGTTATTATCTCCCTTGATGTGTACGAAGCACCACGACGTCATAGTTTAAATATACTTTCGGGACAAAGTTTGGTCGCAAAATTAAACATGTTCCCCAACCGATATCTTCCGATATTTTTTATATGTTGTTTCTAAACACTTTCTGAGTAATTTCTCGTAAAAAAAAGTGTTACTGTTGCAATTAGTTGCGGGTCAAACCTTAATTTGACTGGACTATATCTCGCTTTCTCTCGTTAGATACGTTTTTAAGCAACTCGTTGTAGGGTATACCATCAAATCCCATAGACGACAATAGTAACATATGTGGCTAAAATTTCTACCTGCAGCGTATCAATCGACATACCTACCAGTGATATAAATATTACCACCCCTCACTCTTGAAGTAAATCAGAAACAAATTGGGGGTTAAGCTGCTCATTTCAGATATAAAGGGTAGCATCTATGACTACCCTAGTTCTGGACAAACATTGTCATGCTAGTTTAAGTAGGGCCTGCACATGTTTCAAACATAAGGTTACTTGATAGTGGTACTAGATGAAGTAAAGTTCCATACATATTTTGCCCAGACAAAACTTCTATTATTTTTTTTTTACAATAAACAGTCACATTTATCACCAATAGCAGGATTTGTGGTATTAACTGCTCTATCAAAAGTTAGGTGCACCTCGATCTTTGACCCAGCCGGATTTTATTTGGTTTAGTACTACCTGTACGATAAATGGTATAAAACGAGTTATACATGTATCAAACAGCCACTCATTTAGTATCCCCTGTATTACGAATACCTGAAACAATAGTTAAATATGACTCGAGAATACACCATTAAGTTAGTAGTGTACCAAATAGCGTATCGTCCAGGTCAAAGTTCGAGGTGCATCCGACTTTTGATACAGCACTTCATGATTCCTCGAATGTCATTGGTGGCATATGTGACAAGACGTGTTGTCATAAAGTGCTGTTTTATCTGACCCCAAAAACTCCCTGTGATTTAATTTGAACCAGTGTTAGTGCACTAAGTACTGTGATGCTTGAAATATAGGTGAGATGTCATAAAAACAAGCTTGTCAGTTTTTGTGCGGAATAGCGGTTACGAAGGACGCTTCCTAGTATGTCGGAAACTAGTAGCTTGACCCCTCAATTTCTGTGATTTATTTTAAGGGTAAGGTGTTGTAATATTTATATCTATGGTGTGTGTGTTCACTAAACCATTGCACGTATCAGTTATAACTACATATGCCATTATGGTCGTCTACGGCGTTTCATGTGTTGCTATCCACTCTTAAAGTCATGGATACTAAGATTAGTTGAATCAACAAACCTGTAACATCTGGATAAAGTTACAACGGAGTGAAACAAGAGTCTGTTACGTTGACACTGAGTTACCCTTAAAAATAGACGAGAGCTCGACTCCATAACCGTTACTTCTCAGACGAACTTTGTATTTAAAAATAAGAAAAATGCATTTTGTGATATTAAGAACACCAGTTTGACCAGAACCACTTCAAATGTATGGAAATCTAAACTATAAATATAAATAATGTCTGATATCAGTTATTATAAACTGCTCGTTCACTTGCTGCGCGGTCGGTTTGCGATCGATCCTCGTCGGTGGGCCCTATGTTCTATTCTGTCTATGCGATGGTGCATATAAAAAGAGTCCATGCTACTAACTGAAAAATATAGCAGGTTTCCTATCTAAGACAATGTCACAATTACCAAATGTTTGACATCCAATACCCGATGATTAATAAATCAATGTGTTCCATGGAGAAGGCCTAGTAAGTTGTATGACTTGTGCCTAATCCATTTATTTTTTAAAAAGTAATAAAATATGTTCCAATCAATAGTGTTGTGGAGAAATAAAACTGCTCTAATAGTGTCTTAGTGTTTAAAAACTAGGGTTAGTTCCTTTAAGGCGTTGTAATGACGTCAGCGTTCACACAGGTGTTCACAGATGAACGTCAGTGTCTACACGGGTGTTCACAGATGAACGCGAGCTGAACCCCGCATGGTGATCTTCGCCACAGCCATTCCTCCTCCTTCAGTATGCAAACGCAGTCTCCAGTACCAGGGGACTGAGACCATGGCCAGTCGGGTTTCATCCCTCCTAGCTTCTGTCCGTTGTCCCACACCCATTCACCAGGTCGTCCAGCAAACGTAAGTCCAATCCACAAAGGTAGAGAACCTGAAAATATCAAAACACATCACTGACCAATTAGTCCATGAGCTAGACCAACAATTGGTACCATTCTAGGGCGCCAATCATCAATGTCAGAATTGTTTTAGTACACCCTAGGACAAAACAACACTGCATGACGGACTTTCCAATAGGGTAGCTTTACCTAGTTATCTCACTTTTAACATTTATTATTCAGGTGGTAAACAAAAATGCGATAAGTCCGTGTTTTAGTGTTTGCCAAAGCATTAATAAACCTTGTAGATCAGTACTCACAATGTGGGTTATTTTTGTGGGTGTTTTTTTAATCTTTCATAAATGGTGATTAACGATCCGATAGGTGTATACTAGGCACCTTGAGCATTTTCAAATATTCAAGATGGAGGCCAAGATGTCTGTAAAAACAGAACTGGAAATTCAAAATGGCCAAGATGGTCGTTAGGAGTAATCAGTGGCCATATCTTCCATTCAAACAATAATTTGTACTTCAAATTCAATTAATGTTGCCTTCTTGGTGAAGTAACCCTTTCAGCATCTTAAGTCCTCAACTTTATTAGGCAGCAATATCACAGCGTTAACCGCTAATTTTCGTCAGATTGTTACTATTAATAGACTTGTATTACAGTCAATGACGTTGTTGGCTTTTGACACGTTTTGCCGGATACTGAGCCAGTTAGCGTATTTCACAGACACCGAGAGATTTTGAAAAGAAGTAAGAAAGTTTCTTATTTTTCATGTTTGTGACATGAATGTTTTGTTACATATTTACATGTAAAATGTAATTGTTTTACAAATATTGATAATGTTAACATTAAGTATTTTGTAATACATGTTTATAATGTGTGTGTGTATCTAGTATAATTATGTATGATCCTTTTGACACCATCATTTTTCAAACATGAAATGTTCGTTTTACGAACAGTGGCCTTATATACATATGATAAAAAGTGGCAATTTACGAAAAGAGTCGCGTGGTTTGAATTTTGATCCTCGAGATATTCTAATGTACACAAACTGTTTCTAGTTTGCCAGGGGCGGATCCACGATTTTCTGTAAGGGTGGGCGCAGATGTGCGCTCTTCGGCGGGGGGTCTGGGTGGCCTTGGCAAGACAATATTTACGTGCCGTAGATGCGTTTTCCTGCAATCAAAGTAAAATGTAATATTGTAAAAGTATAGGAAAAGTGCATATTTGTCGCGATTGGGAAGGGGGGGGGGGGGGGCGGCGTGCGTAACAAAAAATGAGGGGGTTATACTACGCGAAATTTCTTTTTTATCTTTATGTCTGACAGTAATTGTAATAAATATATTTTTCAGAAAGCATCATGGCAACAGGTCGTATAATACGTCAGGTTTTCAGTGTCGGATGTTTTAGATAGTTATTAGCAGACACTGAAGATGTTGACAATATTATCCTCCTGCCACCTGAACAAGATGGCAATGTAACAGATGAGGACGAAACTGAGGGTGACACAGTTCCATGTGATGTTCCTGAGAATGTAAAGGCTGATATTCAAGTAGAAGATGAAGATGAACATATTACATGTACAGCAGCTAAAAAACAAAATTGACGTAAAACGGAAATTTAATTCAGAAGATATTAGTGAAATGCCCTAAAAACATATAGAAAACCTTTGTGACCAGCATCCTGAACTCTTAGATAAATCACCCTATGAGTTGTTTATGATGTACTTTAGTGATATTTTTTTATCCATTGCCAATAAAGACATTGTATTTTGTTGGGTGCCCAGCTATGTTGGCATCAGGGACAATGAAAAGGCAGATTCAGCTGCCAAGTCTGCTTTGGCTTTGCCTCGTGCCAGAGTTGGTGTGCCTTATACTGATTTTAAACAGTATCAACCAATTTATCTTTTCGACTTGGCAACATGATTGGGATGGTGCGGTTGCGAACAAGCTTCATGCTATCAAGCCAGTCTTGGGCAGTGCAGGAAGGATGAAATAGACTTGTGTCGTGCTCGCATCGGTCATACTTACTTGACCCATTCATTTATTTTGAAGAAAGATCCTCCGCCTCAGTGTGAGCACTGTCAGTCTACTCTGACGGGGCGTCACATTTTGGTTGAGTGTAAATTTCTGAAGAAACTCGAACATATATATTTGGTCAGAGAAATGTGATGGAATCATTTCGATTCCATCCAGAATTTGTTTTACAATTTTTACGTGATACTGACTTTTACTCTAAATTTTAATTTTATATATTTGTGATATTTGTATGTTTTGCACAGTTCTTTACATTGTGTTTTTATTTAATTCTTGAATTTTTATATTGATGTTGCTCATTACTTTAGGTTTGCATTCATCATATTTTGACACCCATTAGCTGATGTATTTTTCGTGCTGGGGTGTCGTTGAACATTCATTCATTCATTCATTCATTCATTTAGTGATATTTTGAAACATTTAGTTTGTGAGACCAATAGATAAGCAGCTAGACAGAACGACCATGCTTTCAATGTTACACAAAATGATATGAAACATTTGTGTGGTACATTCTTACTGAGTGGATACCGCACGCTGCACCAGCAAGACGTATATTGGTGCACTGAAGAAGATATGGGTGTTTCTTTGATTAACTCTTCAATGCCACGCAATCGGTTCAAGGAAATAAAGAAATACTCGCACACGTTAGTGGAAAATCACAAATATGGAAAAATCCTACCATTATATGACTTGTTAAAGGCACATACCGGCCTCGGTGGCATCGTGGTTAGGCCATCGGTCTACAGGCTGGTAGGTACTGGGTTCGGATCCCAGACGAGGCATGGGATTTTTAATCCAGATACCGACTCCAAATCCTGAGTGAGTGCTCCGCAAGGCTCAATGGGTAGGTGTAAACCACTTGCACCGACCAGTGATCCATAACTGGTTCAACAAAGACCATGGTTTGTGCTATCCTGCCTGTGGGAAGCGCAAATAAAAGATCCCTTGCTGCTAATCGGAAAGAATAGCCCATGTTGTGGCGACAGCGGGTTTCTCTCAAAATCTTTGTGGTCCTTAACCATATGTCTGACGCCATATATATAACCGTAAATAAAATGTGTTGAGTGCGTCGTTAAATAAAACATTTCTTTCTTTCTTTCTTTATAATGACAGATTATATTAGTTAAAACTATATATATATATATATATAGATAGATAGATAGATAGATAGATAGATAGATAGATAGATAGATAGATAGATAGATAGATAGATATACAGATATACATACACACACACACACATATATATATATATATATATATATATATATATATATATATATATATCTTGCAATAGCCACCTAATTTCATAAAATAATTATCAAACTACTACTACTACTACTACTACTACTACTACTACTACTATTACTACCACTACTACTACTATTATTACTACTACTACTACTACTACTACTACTACTACTACTACTGTTACATTTATTATCAATTAATATCATATACAAGTAAATACATGTATCATGTATTATCATGTGTTATTAATTCATCATCCTGTAAATCATCTTGTCATGTTGATACTATTTGTTATGTATGTTCCGTTCAATTTCATCGATGACGGTCCACTTAGTTCCTAATTGTGACACATGCTATGGCTGACATATTCACTTCTAGGAAACGGTGAAGAATTAAAACAATATGTGTGTTTAATGGTAAGCCTTCTGGCTATATTTTGCCCATACTATTTTGTAATATTGTGCACTGACCTTTTGGCACATGGGTGTATAGCGTAAGTCAGCCGGAGTGAATCGGTTAATGAAACCACCTGTTCAGACCGGTATTACAGTCAGATGCGGTCATAAGCAAAAAAACTGAGACGGAAATGTTTATATAATGTATGTTCGCAATGGTGTATGTTGTTAGTGCCAACGAGAACCCGTTCTGTTGGCAATCTTCATTTGAAGTTGGGCAATTTAACATGGGTTTCAATGGCAGATGACAGCTGTATGACACCGTTCAACAATTACGTAACGCTTTGAAGTCCCATCCACGTTGTTAACAATGACGATAAATTACTCACCTACTTTTTAGTACCAATATATTTTCCTCACATTTTGCCAAGACAGAAATAGTGGAAAAAAGCATTACAATGACACAGATTTTACATACCAGAGTGTAACCATGTTACGTATATCGATTTCGCTGAGATATCGTACGACAAAATCATGTAATTTTTCGCCGTCTGTCATTTACTTTTATTTTCGAGGGGTGGAATCCTCTGAAGTATGTGATGTAATAAAGGTGACGTCATCACGATTGCATTTATATCAAAATCAGCGCTGGTTATGATCGTACTTGATTTATCATATGTATACGACTTACGTGCAGCGTTAGTTTTAGCCGGAGGCAGAGGCGGATCTAGGAGGGCCCAGGGGCCCGTCCCCCTCCCCCTAACTTTTGTGATAGTTAAAATTTTATTACATATTAATTAAAAAAAAAAATTACGATTCCCTCCAAACTTCCCTTGGCATTCCACCTCATGTCAATGGGCCCCCTAACTGGATTTTCTGGATCCGCCACTGGGAGACACTATTATATTTACGTTTACGTTGTTTCGTGAATAGCTCTTCAGTCGTAGATTTACGTTTACGTGTAAAACTAGGCTTACGATGTTGTGTGAATATGGGTCCATATTGTTAACAACTATGATAAATTACTCACCTAACTTTAATTACCGGTCGATTTCCTATTTCCGAAAAACAACCTATTATAATAACACAAAATTCACATACTAAATTGTAACCATGTCACTTATATCGACTACGCTGAGATCTCTTGGAGAATACTTTTGAAGAGGGGTGGAAGCCTCCGAACAGTTTGACGTAATTAATATGGCAATTGTTCCATACCACAACTCGATGTAACAGTCATGTGCGTATGCTATATGGTCGTATAATATATATATTGACTATAGAAGTATAGTATATCTCGTATGACTTGTTTCATCGAATAGTACTAACTAATCACCCATAAACCAGGAATCGAACGCCCGTGGGTACACATATACACACGTGCACGCACGCGCACACACACAAGCATGCACGCGCGCGCGCACATCCACACGCCTCTCTCTCTCTCTCTCTCTCTCTCTCTCTCTCTCTCTCTCTCTCTCACACACACACACACACACACACACACTCACACGCATTATAAATACAGCGTATTTAATTTATAACACTTGCGATCGCTTTTAGGTTTCACTTAGTTAATGTTACAACAAACTCGAACGTCAATAGCTGACCTGAATAGTACTTGGTCAAACAAGCAGCCGTATCCTGGAAGCGTTGTTCGTTTGTGAGAAGCACCAGAGTACCATTGTAAGTGTTCTTGCACAAAGTTTCGGCCATGATTCGATTGATGTGTTGTTCCTCAAAGACTGTGTGGCACCGACCGCCACTCTTCCAGTTAATGACCACGCCCCTTCTGTAGCATTCGCCTTAATGGAAACATTTTACGTCAAACGTTAGTTCGCCACTTGGTCAAAACAATATAGAGGAAACCCTTTCCCGTCTCATGGGCTATTTTAGTGAAAATAAGTTCAGGCGATATATATATCGCGTGAACTTATTTTAAAGGAACATTCCTGAGTTTGCTGCAATTTTTAAGATGTTATCGACTATCAGAGACTTTTTAACGATTGTAATTACATATCAAATATATTTTTCTGCATACAATATTAGTGGCTGTATATTAAACGTGTTTCTGATCGTTCTAATATTTGTGCTAGGTTAAATTTCATTTTATTTCCTAAAATTGTTTTTTTCGTACGTACGAAATTATTTGAAAACAAAATCCAGTTTGGGCTTCTAACAAATATTAAAACGACCAGAAATACATTGAATATACAGACACTGATATTCTAAACAAGAAAATATATTTAATATGTAAGTTTAATCGTAGAAATATTGTATTAGTCGGACACATCTTGCAATGCAGCAAACTCGGGAATGTCCCTTTAAAGGACCAGCCGATATGTAACATACATTGGACGAAAAACACAAAATGGCCGTTTCCTTCAAAACAATACATGTACAACAATATGGAGCTTTATAACAGAACAGCATCAAGCCAAAGGCAGAGAAACGACACCCTAAGAACTTCGAACCAAAGATCAGTTCCATGGAGAGAATCAGCATCGATATCACAAGCAGCGCAACAGACCACAGAGAACAACAAGGAACGAACCCATTTTTTAGCCCACAACAGGAGCTCAGAACAGACACGTTTGCAGAAAATCACCCACAGGAGGCGGAGATAAAAATAATCAACTTGTCTCATCGAAATTCATTGATACAGAAACACGGATTTTGGAAAAGACTTTGGAATTTACCCGTTCACCAAATAATAACAATGTAGGAGAATTAAAAGAAGATATTAACGAGTTTTGTCGCCATTTGAGAAATATCGAATACTTTTTTTAAAACGACAGTTCTAATGATGATTCTATAGTTAGGAATAAAATGTATTGGAGTGCGATAAAAGGTAGGAATAGAAATCTAGATGATTATATGGAATTAGTTTCAAAATATCCTCTCAATAACAATTTTAAATCAAATTCAAATATAAACGATTATGAAAGAATTTTTTTATTAAATGTAGCAAATGATGAATTTGATTATTATTTTTTTTAAATCAGAGTAATTTGTATAGCCTTCCTAAAGTACATAAGAGACAGATTATTAATTCTATGTGCAGAGAAGCACAGAAACGTTATGTAGAATTATTAAATTCTAATGACTTACAGTTACGACCAATTGTGGCTGGCCCGGTGTGTGCAATCCACCGACTAAGTAATTTCATTGATATATTGTTGAAACCATTTTTATAAAAAAAAACTAACTGGTTATACAAAAGACACTATGGATTTCATCAACAATCTGCCATAAAATTCAACGAAAGAAAGTGTACTGGTAACATTTGATGTAACAAAAATATATATATTCTAGTATACCACATGACCTTGGAATCACTGCAGTGTCATACTGGTTAACCTATAAACAGATTAAAGGGATGGCAATGGGTACCAAAATGGCACCAAACTATGCCACACTGACTTTAGGTTACCTAGAACAAATATTAGAAACTAAAATTGCAAATATATTTGGATAAGAGTTTCAGCTATATATCAAGAAGAACTGGAGACGTTTTCCAGATGATTGTTTCATATTGTGGTCTTTGTCCAAAAAGTGGAATTATGTCACGAGTTACTTAACAAACGCAAATAAAATTCCTTTTCTAGACACTTTAGTAATCAAGTGTGGACGCATAATAGAAACTGATATATTTCACAAACCAACTGATAGCAAACAGTGCCTTTCTTTCTCATCCTGCCATCCGAGTCATACGAGAAGAAGTATACTACGGCGTATCTGTATGATTGTGTCAAATATAAAAATAAATTATCAACGTCTCTGGGAACACAACATGTATCTTAAAACGCAAGGCTATCCAAAACAGCTAATCTCAGATAGTATCGAAAAGACGATAGCATTAGATAGAAAATATTTTTAGAACCAAAACAAATCGTTACAGCGAAAAGACCGCTCGCATTTGTATCCAACCATAACCCGCAGAACCCCGATATATATAAAACAATCTTGTCAGAATTGCATATTTTAAAACAAAATGAACAAATGTCATTCATACTAGATTCTATTTAAAAAATAAATAGTAAGAGACAAAGCAAAAACTTGAAACAAATACTGACAAAAGCACGATTTGAATATACAACAGTAGAACATAAATACAGTGGTAAAAGGTGTAACCGAAGTAACTGTGGTCATAGTGATATGGATTGTTCGGTTAACAACGTTATTTTTGTTATTATATACCAAGGTTGCAAAGAGCACTACATTGGTCATACTACTCAGCTGAGAGCCAGAGTACGCGTACACAAACAGCAAATAAAACAACCAGAAACAAGATGCATACCTTTGAGTTCACATTTAAATACAGGTGTAGCACTAAAATATATTAAATTTACCATTTTTCTATTTTATCACATATACCAATGATGAAATGAAAAGAAAGACAAAAGGAATGTATTTTATTAGAAAGTTGTGTTCACTTCTTAATGCTCTTCGTTAGATAAAAGCAATCATTAATTAAGTAATTATCAATCCAGTTCTACTGCAGTAACGTCATAATAAGTATGACGTCATATTTAGCAGTTATTTAATAGTTCCTTTCAGAGATGGGGCAATTACTTGACAACAGTAATGATTACATTACTATTAAATGAGAACGTAATCGATTTCGATTGCGAATACATAGTCCAGTAATCATGATTACATTTCCACAAATATAAACAAATAGTAAAACAATTTTTCCAACATGACATTATTCATTTTATTTCATTATTATTGACGAAAATGTACCCATAACCATAATTATCGTATCAATGCATAAAATAATCTGTTTAATGATTGAACTAAGCCATAATTAGTAATTGCCACTCTGACCACTATAATTGTTTTTATCGTTTGTAGAACGTATACTTTTTAATACGATCCACAAATTAAAAAATGTTTTTGTTTTTTTTATCTTTAGATGAAAAAATAAGGAAAGAACTAAAGAAAAGAACAAACAAGTAAATAAATAATTAAATCTGCATACACGTGCATGTATATGTGCACAAGCTGCTCATTACATTTAATTGTTGACACTTTAAACATTACTATCAGTATGATTAGTGTTGATAGATTGCTTTGTGCCATATTGCAAGAATCCAAATGTATTGGTGAAAGTTACAAGTATCTTGGTCTGAGTGTGTTGGAAACATGAGATGTACCGCGTTTCATAGAACAACATGTCCAATACCCATAAAAAGTGTTTATATTTTAAACTATTTTAAGGGAGAATAAACAAAGATTTATATTGATGGACGATTTTCAACTGGGTGTTATTTGTGGTTGTATCTGTGATAGTGTGAGGATGATTGCCAATGGAATCAAGCTTGATAGGTCTGGCTGACTGCCAGTCTGCAGTCGCAACCACTTACAAAATAAAATAAATATTGTCCCGGTACCGTTGGTGGACTTTCACGCCTGTGACCAAACGAGGTATTGTTAAGTGTTTCTCAGTTAATTCAGACCCGTGATAACGCTGTATATGCATTGAGCGGAACGCAAGTGTTTTAGTATAATTTTCTAATTTATTTATTTTTTACGACAATGAATTAGGACACAAAACTGGGACAGGACCCTTCTATATATTGCTAGCCAGAACACTGTATTCATTCAAGTGTATTTATAGTAAATGTAAACAAGATAGATGCCATTATGTAAATGTGTGGCTTCATCACATTTTTGAGAGGGCGAAGTTTTTAACGAGATGGAAACTTTTGAAGTTTTAATCTGAACAAATAAATACGCAAAAAGAAGTCATAATATTAACCCATTACAAGAACACCTGTCTTAAGAGGCCAAACAAAGGAGTAGTTAAAAGTCTGCTTAAGATAAGTGGCCGCTGAATACAGGTGCAGCGTTTACAGTGTGTAATTTTAAAACTGTTTTAGCCTATGTACTGCTAATGAATGAATGTGTGCTCTAGAATGTTCTCAAAATCACCTTTCCACAAAAACACTAATTTAACTGATTAACCGATTAACATAGACTCGGTTGATATTTTCCATATTAAAAAATACTCGTGACGAATGTATGGAGAGAGAGAGAGAGAGAGAGAGAGAGAGAGAGAGAGAGAGAGAGAGAGAGAGAGAGAGAGAGAGAGAGAGAGAGAGAATTCCTTATGAGTATTTTTTTTATCGACCGAGTCTATGTCAATCGGTATTGTCGAGGCTTCAGGTTAAATGGAAAAAAAAAACACTTAAAAAAACCCTATAATCTGAAATTAATTTTAAAATCCCATAATACAAAGGGTGAGATACGAGAATTAAAGGAAATCCAAAGTGTGACCTTGACCCTCAACTAGCACATCTGTGGCAACCTGTAATCAGCGGTCACCTGTCTTAAGCGGTCACTTTTTTCTACTCTCTAATGTGATCGCTTTAGTCAGGATTGACTGTATAGACATACTACTTCTTTTTCAATTCGGTTACATTACATCAGTACCTTTAGTTCTGTTCTTTCCTGGATTGTTTCCTCCATTTCTCTTCTTGGCAGTGTTGATCCAGTAATCTTCGGAAATCTTCGCCTGAGATTTCGGTTCGTGGACAAACGTCCTGCAACTCTTTGTGTCGTGGTCGTAGTAAAAGCTTGATCCACCAGTTGATGTCGCATGCACTGAGCACTCTATGACCCCTCGAACGGAAACCACAGCAGTGTTGTCGGTTTTAGCACCTTTTGGCAAAGTATTTTCAGATTTTTTAAAGTAGGCAGACTGCATATACGCGTTGGTGCAAATTATTTGATACATTACTGTAAATACTCTGACATGGTTTAGGAAATTTGGTTCCCTTAGATTCGCTGTCATGGTTAACTAAACTGTAATCAGCTTTCGAGAGCGACTATAGCTTCTTGTTTCAATACATAAACCAATGTTAATAAGGAAGCATTATTTTGATTTTTTTTTATCAGAGTGGTGCTGAAGAAATGTCCATTAAGATTAATGTTTAATGGTAAGTTAAACCAAATCATGTACAAAATCGACAACTTGCTTGGGCGATAAAGGAGGAGGGGACTGGTTAAGGAAAAAGAAAGGAAACCAAATGCGTACAGGTTTATATACACACACACACACACACACACACATTTTACCATCAAATTATATAATAGTATGTATGTATGTATGTATGTATGTATGTATGTATGTATGCATGCATGCATGCATGCATGCATGCATGCATATATATATATATATATATATATATATATATATATATATATATATATATATATATATATATATGTATATATATATATATATATATATATATATATATATATATATATATATATATATATATATAAACTTTTGTTTTTAATATTAATTTTTAAAATATTTTTTCTATTGTTATATCACCCAGGAGCAGAAGGCAGTCCAGCGGTAAAGCGCTATCTATGGAGTCCCTGTTAACTACCGACATTCAACTTGCCAAACTTTGTAGATTCGCCAATTGCATAACATCTGTCATAGCTTTATAGGGCAGAACTCGTATAGCTCGTTTAGACTAGAAACGTGGATAGGGCTAGTTAAACTCGTACATACACATGTAGGTGTATAGAGTGAAACTGAAAGTTATTTTCAGGAATGTGTGAAAATAAATATCATTTTTCCTGACAATAATATATATGAAGCTTATGTTAGCAAAGGTAACTGTGCATTTAATAATTATTTCACACAATACTAAATTATTTATGTTTAGTTCCCCTTATCTTCTCGTAAAAGAAATATGTGTAGGCAACCTTTGCAATCTTTCAACGCTGACATTTAAGTTTTAAAAACACAGTTAAAGCTGCAAGCTCGGCTTGCCATACCATAACAGTGAATACTAATGTAAAATGCAAATAGCACTGCTGTTTTTTATAAACGTGTTCGTTATCCCGATCAGCGGTTCCTGTGATCAGTCGCATACAAGTGTGGCTATATTTTGAATGTTTTGTAACAGAAACAAAAGAAACAGCAGTTCCCCCCCCCCCCCCCCCCCCTCCAGTGGATCAGTACTTCTTTCGTGTGACGGCACTACTAGAGCATATTGATTTATTAATCATCGGCTATTGGATGTCAAACATCTAGTTTTAAAGAGGAAACCGACTACACTGTTCCATTAGTAGCAAGGGATCTGTTATATGCACCATCCCACAGGCTGATAAATCATACAATGGCCTTTGATATAACAATCGTGGTGCAATGGCTTGAACGAAAATGAGTCAAATGGGCATGCAGTGTTACATATATTATAGAGATTATTATACTAGCTTGTGTGTCGTACTGATTTTGCAAAACGAGTATCAGGATTTGTTTATTGCCCGAGCGAAAGCGAGTTTCGTAAAATCAGTACAACTCAGACGCGGGTAACAAGAGCTGTCTCAAAATATTTCAACCACAACTAGAATGCCACGACGAATTGACGTTATATGTCACATGAACAGTCTGAGTTAGGCCTGAGGAAGCAGTGTATTTTTATGACGTCGCTTCCTAAAAGTACGCCATTACACGTGTGCTTCATATGATTTTTGTTAATTTGGTTACCTTGAAATATGTGGATAATAAATTACCTGACGTCACATACTACTTTGATTACAGAATGACGTGACTAAGTCCACCTCCTAAACGACCAGACCAGTTAAGCAGGGAAAAGGGCCATCTAAGTACTGTGTTGAGCCACACGGTTTTCACAGCATGGCGTTCTCAAAGGCGTACGGGCTCCGATGTTTGCATGGGGACAGTCTGGGTTTTGCCCGAATTCAACGAAAGTGTCCGAATCTGGATTATAACGTTTAATCGCATTAGCATTGCTACAAAACATGTATATATGGTTGCAAACGAATCATCATGCATATTTATATGGATTACAACTAATTTTGGTACAATGATGGAAATAAATGGTAAAAACGTATTAGGTTAGCACATTTTGCCCGATTCACTCTATCATTTCCCCCAGAATTTAAGGTTTTGCTCCAGCACTAGGGGGCAGTTGTACCCCCCCCCCCCCCCCCCCGCACACACACACACCCGTATGCTTATGGGCTTTCTGTCACCGTTCGACTGTTTGATTGAATTAGAATACTACTTCCGATAAAGCAACACGTCTTCCCCATATACACATTTTATACAGCCATTGATGTATCTGATCAAGTTACCAAATTCTCAAATTACATGACCACGTGGGCTACTGTTATTTTATTGCATATACTATCAGCTGCAAATCAAAGTTAATTAAATCCCTGGTATAACAACCTCGTTGACACATTAATGTCATGTCAATCGTATCTTGTTTATTAACTCTTTTTCGCAAAACCATATTAACAATGAAAGATCAAATTAAAGCAAACATCGCCACAGCGTATATGGAGTGTCAAATACCACGACTTTTGATTCTCGATTTGTTCAAAATTATAAAATATTGAAGAGACATTGCCTACATCGCCACAGCGTATATGGATTGTCAAATACCACGACTTTTGATACTCGATTTGTTCAAAATTATAAAATATTGAAGAGACATTGCCTACATCGCCACAGCGTATATGGAGTGTCAAATACCACGACTTTTGATACTCGATTTGTTCAAAATTATAAAATATTGAAGAGACATTGCCTACATCGCCACAGCGTATATGGAGTGTCAAATACCACGATTTTTGATACTCGATTTGTTCAAAATTATAAAATATTGAAGAGACATTGCCTACATCGCATCCATAGTAAAATGTTTATGGCCTCACTAGAATAAAACTGTAACCTGGTGAAACTCATTATTTTTTTCTATCTACATGAGTGTTTAATAAATTAATGCAATAGTTCTCTTTGTTTTCCTCTGCAACAACATTGTTTTGAAAAAGTACTTTGTACAGAGGAAACACTAAAAATTCGTCTTTTGGAACAATAATAAAAATGTTTTTTAACATTCAAGGAACGTAATTGTTGTCTATGTACATAAATGCGTATGTGTTACTCTCCATTGGTTTTACCTATATAAAAGTAACCACAGGTTTTACATATTAAATAAGAATAAATTACATTTGTTTTTAATTTGCAATTCATATTTTGTTTAACTGTGAATGTTTTTCCAGTTTTAAAGGTAAATGGTTGACCAACTTGGATAATTTTGCAAGTAGCACTTCGACCAGTTCCGCATTTTGAGACAGTTTTATTGTGTTTATTCAATTCAAATTTAGATGTGCATAAAAGTATTATTTTAATATTTGGCTTGCCTTCAACCATTTATATTAAAAAATGTGTAATATCTTATTCATTTTTTCACTCCTGTGTAACATAAGTTTATGAAGATGTATTGCATGAAATGCATTTGTATTATTAATGTTATATGACATTGTAGTAATGAAGGTATTATATCATTAGTATGATCCTTGTTGTCAATTACAGTTTCTTAAATGAACATCCAGATCTTGGGACGTTGTTTTTCGCACTAGTACCTGACACTATTGTAACAATACGTAATGCTAAACTAAAAGGAATATTAACGTGCGTGTGTTTTGGTGGCATTAGTTAAAGTTTAAATAACTGTTATATCAGTAGGCTTAGTGTAAATATCAGTTGACACAATCATATATATGTTGTTCCAGTGAATAGAGTGGTTTTACTATTAGCTTATGCAATGTTGAAATTGGGCCTAACTCTCATAATTATGGTGTAAAAACAGGGTTGATGGCAAATACATAGTCAAGTAATCACGATTACAAATATGATTACATTTCCACAAATATGCATACAAATAGTGAAATGATGTTACCAACGTGAATTGTTTCAGTTTATTTCACAGTCATACTAATTTCATTCATCAAATGACATAATGGATAATTTTCGATCATTTATTAAATCATTTCAGAAATATATAAACGTATATACACAAATATATTTATATTCCCAAAATATTGATCAGATCTATTGGTGAAAAATACTTCAGCATGTATATTTTAAAAAGCAATTCAATTTTCTAAAATAGTTTTAACTGGATTTTGACTTTAAAATGTATTTGTACCGACATTTTTCTTTCAATTTATAGTCTATACGTTTGTGACATTTTCAATTAATAGTCTATACGTTTGTGACATTTTCAATTTATAGTCTATACGTTTGTGACATTTTCAATTTATAGTCTATACGTTTGTGACATTTTCAATTTATAGTCTATACGTTTGTGACATTTTCAATTTATAGTCTATACGTTTGTGACATTTTCAATTTATAGTCTATACGTTTGTGACATTTTCAATTTATAGTCTATACGTTTGTGACATTTTCAATTTATAGTCTATACGTTTGTGACATTTTCAATTTATAGTCTATACGTTTGTGACATTTTCAATTTATAGTCTATACGTTTGTGACATTTTCAATTAATAGTCTATACGTTTGTGACATTTTCAATTTATAGTCTATACGTTTGTGACATTTTCAATTTATAGTCTATACGTTTGTGACATTTTCAATTTATAGTCTATACGTTTGTGACATTTTCAATTAATAGTCTATACGTTTGTGACATTTTCAATTAATAGTTTCAATTTATAGTCTATACGTTTGTGACATTTTCAATTTATAGTCTATACGTTTGTGACATTTTCAATTTATAGTCTATACGTTTGTGACATTTTCAATTTATAGTCTATACGTTTGTGACATTTTCAATTTATAGTCTATACGTTTGTGACATTTTCAATTTATAGTCTATACGTTTGTGACATTTTCAATTTATAGTCTATACGTTTGTGACATTTTCAATTTATAGTCTATACGTTTGTGACATTTTCAATTTATAGTCTATACGTTTGTGACATTTTCAATTTATAGTCTATACGTTTGTGACATTTTCGTTCCTTATGACTCATGTCAAAATAATAAATAATTACGTCTTATCAGTGAATATTGATCTTAATGTTATTAATTACATTGTATAACGGCAATAATTACGTCTTATCAGTGAATATTGATCTTAATGTTATTAATTACATTGTATAACGGCAATAATTACGTCTTATCAGTGAATATTGATCTTAATGTTATTAATTACATTGTATAACGGCAATAATTACGTCTTATCAGTGAATATTGATCTTAATGTTATTAATTACATTGTATAACGGCAATAATTACGTCTTATCAGTGAATATTGATCTTAATGTTATTAATTACATTGTATAACGGCAATAATTACGTCTTATCAGTGAATATTGATCTTAATGTTATTAATTACATTGTATAACGGCAATAATTACGTCTTATCAGTGAATATTGATCTTAATGTTATTAATTACATTGTATAACGGCAATAATTACGTCTTATCAGTGAATATTGATCTTAATGTTATTAATTACATTGTATAACGGCAATAATTACGTCTTATCAGTGAATATTGATCTTAATGTTATTAATTACATTGTATAACGGCAATAATTACGTCTTGTCAGTGAATATTGATCTTAATGTTATTAATTACATTGTATAACGGCAATAATTACGTCTTGTCAGTGAATATTGATCTTAATGTTATTAATTACATTGTATAACGGCAATAATTACGTCTTGTCAGTGAATATTGATCTTAATGTTATTAATTACATTGTATAACGGCAATAATTACGTCTTGTCAGTGAATATTGATCTTAATGTTATTAATTACATTGTATAACGGCAATAATTACGTCTTGTCAGTGAATATTGATCTTAATGTTATTAATTACATTGTATAACGGCAATAATTACGTCTTGTCAGTGAATATTGATCTTAATGTTATTAATTACATTGTATAACGGCAATAATTACGTCTTGTCAGTGAATATTGATCTTAATGTTATTAATTACATTGTATAACGGCAATAATTACGTCTTGTCAGTGAATATTGATCTTAATGTTATTAATTACATTGTATAACGGCAATAATTACGTCTTGTCAGTGAATATTGATCTTAATGTTATTAATTACATTGTATAACGGCAATAATTACGTCTTGTCAGTGAATATTGATCTTAATGTTATTAATTACATTGTATAACGGCAATAATTACGTCTTGTCAGTGAATATTGATCTTAATGTTATTAATTACATTGTATAACGGCAATAATTACGTCTTGTCAGTGAATATTGATCTTAATGTTATTAATTACATTGTATAACGGCAATAATTACGTCTTGTCAGTGAATATTGATCTTAATGTTATTAATTACATTGTATAACGGCAATAATTACGTCTTGTCAGTG
>NC_054703.1:19109431-19129431 GCF_016097555.1 Gigantopelta aegis | reverse complement strand
AGACTTTGGCTGTCCCATCAGTTTTCTTCATACCTGTATCACAATATGAAGATTTAACCTATGTAATTTGATGGGAATTTATCAAGAAACTTTTTTTAATTACAAAGTTTTCGCCAACTGTCATTTTGCTTTTTATGCACACTGGGTTTGCCAAGTTGATAAGTTAAACAAAACTGTGTGCGTTTTTGTGTAATGTAACGTTGAAACCACAAAAACAACAACACAAAACAAAAGCAAACACACGAAACAAAGAATAGCTGTAATAGTTAAAATGTTTACCTGCCTACTTACTAGTGGAAGTGCTTTTAATTGGAAGGGATTTAGTTATTCATTTCAAATTTAGTTTCGTGCTAATATTCATCTAAGGTTCAAGCACGCTTCCATGGGCACACCTCTCAGCAATCTGGACTTTCTCTAGGAGAGAGGCTACTGGTTCGTTGTTAATAGTTACTGAGAGAGAAGTCGATAAAGGGGTGTTACGTGAATATGGAACTTTGACGTCCATGCATATAGTTTTTGACAGTTTTCGTTGAATTTATTTGATTGTTGTCGTGATCCTTCAATCTATATTTTCATTAGTGATTTCCATTATTAAATTCAGGTATTAAGAGTGCGGTATGTGTCGATCGTAATCGACAAATTCGGTCACTCTATCTGACATGACTTGTCAGATGACGGTTATATTGCACTTATCCATACGAATCCATCAAAAATATCATCAAATAGACATATTGAAAGTTGATTTGGTCGTAGTATTATTAACCTTTTTGTACTGGCCCCGTTAGGGATCAACTTGTATATAAGCAAGCTCATGTCTTGTCTATCATCAGTTCTCTGAGGCCGCTTCCTGTTTCCGAAAATCGCCGACATCTGCCGAAATAATGAAAACAGTGCTTGTGATCGCCTTTGCTGTTTGTGTTGCATTCGCTCAAGAAGGTAAGTGTTTGTTTTTCCTACACACCTGCTGGAGAGAAATCCGTGTGGAATCTTTCGTCACACATCGATCTCCAACGTACGATGATTTAAAGACATCTTATTGGCTGTTCTACGGTGAGGACCCGGTCGCCACAGCCATAATACAATGAAATAAGCACAACCGATTGCTCTGTGATGTTTACGTTGACCTACAACAGATTGTTTTGTTACGCACAATTTTACTGCAAGCGCAAGCGTAAAACGTCGCTGATTATCACAGATGTTTTATGTTGTTCATTTAAGGACTGTCTGTTATTTATTCGAGGTCTCAACAACAAAATCAATCATCCGCAAACTGTGTGAATCGGCGAAGATGTTCCACCGTAAGTTTTTGTATAATTGTTTTTGTTGTTCATATCCATATGAACATAAAACAAACAACAGATAATTCTTATAATTAAATTTGAAATATACGTACTAATAATAACATTATTTTTTTTTAAATATTTTGAATTATTATTAGTATTTCTATATAACATAAATCAGTAGCTTAGCAACACATTTTGATGATTTGGGGACAGACCGGATAAAAGCACCAAAGTTTTTTGCTGTTTCTCTAGGTCCTATGATTAGATGTTTTCCTATGAGCCAACCTGTCAGTGCTTTGGGACAAATTATATCTTGGTTTCAAGATGGCCGCCATTTTCGAGATGGTTTTGTCAATATTTTGAGTTCTAAATGCTGTCAGTCCACAATTCAAACTGCTATATTCATATTTTATTAATGTGTGTGATGTATCCGTGATATATCTCACAAACTGTATCTTGATTTCAAGATGGCCGCCATTTACGAGATGGTTTGTCAATATATTGAGTTCTAAATGCTCTCAGACCACAATTCAAACTGTTATATCCATGTTTTATTAATAGCTGTGATGTATCTGACAAATTTGATCTTCATTTCAAGATGTCCCCCATTTACGAGAGCTTAACGACATATTTGTTTGATATGGGGACAGACCAGGTAAAGGCACCGAATGTGTTTTTTATGATTCCGTAGGACCTAAGATTTGATTTTTTACTATGAGCGAATTAATCAGTACTTTGGTACTGTTATTTAAAGTTAATTACATAGTACAAAATGTACACATTTTACTTGTGCACAAATCATGTTTTTTATACATAACTAGCATTTCTTTAAGTTTTAAAAGGGGTGTGCAGATAAGCTAAATGCATCAAGAGTGATACATATTGTCAGAGTTTCTCACTGTGTACGTGTACCCCTCTGAGTTCACCATTCAATAATTTGTTAGTTTATGTGCATACAAAATGAAGGAAGGAAATGTTTTATTTAACGACGCACTCAACACATTTTATTTACGGTTATATGGCGTCAGACATATGGTTAAGGATCACACGCATATTGAGAGAGGAAAACCGCTGTCGCCACTTCATGGGCTACTCTTTTCGATCAGCAGCAAGGGATCTTTTATATACACCATCCCATAGACAGGATAGCACATACCACGGCCTTTGATGTACCAGTCGTGATGCACTGGCTGGAGCTAGAAATAGCCCAATGGGCCCACCGACGGGGTTCGATCCCAGACAGACCGTGCATCAAGCGAACGCTGTACCACTGGGCTACGTCCCGCCCCGGTTGAAATTTTGTTAGAGAGGAAATCAAATCGTTTGATTGTTTGTTTATGGAATCACGAAGAAATTCCTTCCAGTTCCCTGGTATCTTTATCAGACTGGACACCTTTCTTCGAATGCCTTGGCCTCGCTTGTCACATGTGGATTGCTTGATGCTGCTTTTGGCATATGAATCTCAGACCACATCCACTCTTTTGGCATTTATGATATGTGGCACAAATATTGTGTTAGCATATTCTTCGAACGTGGTGATGTTGTTTGTACCACATCAGCACCCTTTAGGGATTTAAAGTCGAAGGAAATAGGAGGCTCTCCGTGATCTTTCTCAACAAGATTACTTAAAATATCAGACGTCTTTCCTTTCTGATATAGATGGAGGGTAAGGATGGTTTTCATTCTGGTAGAATGTGCTCATGTCATAATTTCTGTTCTTCATGACAATGTACAATCTAGAGAACAGAGACACATCCTTTTTCAGCATCGTTATCTGCTCATTGTTTCCTTTTGGTGATTGACTTTTAAAGAGTGCAAGAAAGTTTAGTTTTATTGGTTTGTGAATAGAGCATGTGCGGTCAATAATTACTGACTTGTGGTAATTCATGTATGGCTCCTTACCCAATGCCTCAGCACTACGGACATTATTGACTACAGACTCATTCAGAACATTATATGTGTCTAACGTAATCAGTTCAGGTATGTTTTCTTTTACTTGGTCTTTGAATGACTTCTGTGTAACAAAGCCTTCTTCGTGGTGCTGTCTGTTCTCAAGTTTAGATTGGTATTCTTTCTCAAACTCAGTAAGAATACAGGCTTGTACTGGTCCTGCAACCATCCATTTCCTAAATGCTGTAGTCTTTTCAGTGATCTCCACAAATCTACCAGATCCTTTGACTAGATCATTATTTTGTTCATGAGCCTGATCTATAGGCATCGTTGAAAAGCGATTTAAAGATTTAGGAACAACCCAGTTTCCATTTGATTGAATTCCGTGAAAATGGATGGTGGACGAGTCTCCATGTCTCCGATATGAATAGGAATCCAGTGAGCATAGTTCTGGTGATCAAGAGCAAGAACCATGGGACCAAAGCCTTTAGAGATTCAACATACAAACACAAGTTTCTTTCACGGTGAGCTCTAACAAAGATTAAGCCAATAATCTCCATGTTGAGGATCGTGTTTCAATACTGGAATGTTGGACACTTTGCAATCATCTTTCTGGTGTAATCACTGTGTGAGATATTACGGTCAATGAGCGTATCCTTCTGTAGTTTCGCGACAGCCAAGACAGTGAACTGTCCTTATAAGATGAATAGCCTTAAGGAATGAGTCAGCTGTTCCTGACGAAGCGACACCTGCCTGGGTTCCAATATATGCATATTGACCATTTGCTAATTCAAGATGGCAGCTATATTAAAATGTAACTTTACTTTTTAATTAAGATTCCTAAGTTGCCATATTCGCATGTCGTAAATGGTGGCCATCTTGAAATCGAGATACAATTTGCCACATACATCACAGATACATCACAGACATTAATAAAATATGGATATAGCCGTTTCAATTGTGGTCTGAGAGCATTTAGAAATCAATACATTGCCAAAACCGTTTCTTAAATGGCGGCCTGTTGAAATCAAGATATAATTTGTCATAGGCAAAAATCTAATCATAGGACCTACTGAAAAAGTAAACAAAATTGGTGCTTTTATCCGCTTTGTCCCCATCAGTCAGCTAAGCTATTGGACTAAAACGTTATATTTACGTTCAGCGAGAAATGAATAAACTCGCGTTCCTACGGGATGACGTTAAATTGTAATGAATGTAACGCAGATATAATTATATCCCGATGAACTTGAAGGAAATAACAGACAATCCTTAAATGATCTCTGAAATAGTTTTATTATTTAACCATTTAGAATACTCCATTAACAGTGTATCCCTTTCTGTAAAACGTCTTTAATAACCTAAGTCATGTAAGAATGTATTAACTCGCCATAAGATAGGTCTTTGGTGTGTCTGTTTATTTGTCTATATGTCTATATTATGCAAAAACCATTCCCCACAATTATACTGTACAAGTCGGGTCGGGTAAAGTTTTTACGTGCGTATAATGTCACGAAAGCTTCACGCACGTCTGTCACGGGTTTAATCTCTTACTTTCGCTAGTCTAGTGACTACTGTACATATTGTATATAGATATAACCCTAACCCTAAAACTTAAGGCAATAAATAAACTTGTAAACTTGTCTTCACGCACGGAATGGAACACATCATAGTATTTGAAACAGCAGTCATTGGGTGTAGATTACGTGACGAAAAAACCCAGGATTACACCCGAGGTGAGTGCTTTGCCTCTGAGCAACATCCCATTCCAGAAGTGTCTCTAAAAGACTAAAGTTTGTTTTGTTTAACAACATCACTAAAATATACTGGTTTATTAGTAATCTGATATTTGGTATCGAACATTTGGTAATGTTTAACGCGTAGTTCTACATTTTTGCATTAGTTGCACGAGATACCTATTTTATATGCACATTCCCACATATAGGATAACACATACCACAACCTTTGATATACCAGTCGTGGAACACTGGTCGAGACGGGGGAAAACTAATTCAGGGAATCTACCGACTAAGCTAGTTTCCGCCCCTGAATTGTGTGTGATGTCTGGTTAATTTAAGCAGTTAGAGCATTCTGCATCTCCAAAACTGTTACAGGTTTTACTGTAATTTTTTATTATATAACATTTAGTGAAAACATCTTAAAATATCAGTGAAATAAAAGTGCTATCAGTCACTCAGTGAAAATTCCGGGGTTTTTTGTGTGTGTAAATTAGTCTGCAGGTCACAAGAATGTGAATTATATTAACAACTACAGTGAATTAGATCCATAACAAAAAAAAAACATCTCTCATGTTCTGTCAAACGAAACAACACTTGTCTGTCAAAAAAAAAAAAAAGATTGCAACGAAAACCAACCAGCTGGATTACAAAGTGTTTCAAACGTATGCACGGCTTCGACATCAAGAGATGTTTTATCTAGCTTAATGACTGGTAAAGATATATATGGCAATGTCACAATAACAATTTCTCCAAAAATAATCGGTGTCACTGTTCCAAGTTGTGAGCGACAAGAACAGCCATCGATAAATAAAACCGCGCCAACACTAATGGACAAACGTGGAACCAAGCGAGCGCTTGATGCCTGAACCTGTTTTTGTTGTTGTTGTTTTTACGACTTTTCGTGAAAAGAAACAAGTTAACACTTCAAAGTTTACAAATTTCTTGCAATTTAATAACAATTTACCTCTGTTTCTGCTTTCTTATTTTCACCACAGTTTGTTAATGAATTTAACGTTTTTGAATTTGAAAAATATCTATCACTTCGGACAAATGGCAGACATTTGATTTAGATTACGGCGCAACCACGTCACTGTTAGTGTGCTATTTTTATTTATATCAACTCTTTTTAAAATTCACTTTCATGGGATAAAAAAAAAAAAATGCAATAAAATATTATTGACTTTTACTTATGTTTGAAATAAAGTACTTTTATTTTCAAATTTTAAAATTAATTTTCATACATGGGAACTACATATATTGCGGAGTAGTCCAATGTTTAAGAGTAACTCGGTCAATCAGGGGGTTTTGTTGACGTCCATAGACTTGATGCTGGCATTTAAAAAATTACGGTAAATTGCCAAAAGTTATATAATAAATAGAAAATTTTATGTTTTTTTTATCAAATATGATTAATATCTCATCTCGGTAAGTTTGCAATCATATCACACTCGTCGCGCAATACGACTCCTGAGATATGATTACAAACTTCACGAGATGAGATATCAATCATATTTGACAAAAAACATGAAACATCCTCAATATATCTTCCTTGAGTTCAACAAATAAATATAAAAAGAATAAAGTTTTAAAGTGTTTAGTTGTTAACTCCAAAGCTGGTAGTTGTGGTACCACACTACACGTCTGTTGGTTACTGCCTTAGAAAACGGTAAAGTTGTCTATTAAAATGGTCAAGTTCCTTCATTTTTCTAATTATATAGGATTACCGGAGAAATAAAATAACCAGTCTTTAGATATCGACATTCGCATTTCTAACCTTCGCAGAATAAAGTCGATATCCTAAGACAGTAACGAATTATGCTCTACATAACTGTTGAAAAAGTAATTTTGTGGTCTAGTTAAATGTATTTGTCCTGCAATCTCTTTATATATTGTCAATGATATGATGACTAAATCAATTTCTATATTTTCTGTCACTGATCAGCAAAATAATTCTCAAAGTTACTTAGACTTTTATTTTGAATTGATTATTTTGATTTTTAAAACCGTTTTGCAGACAATTGTTAATTTAAAAATAACAAATACATTGTTTTGGTCTATGCCACTTGTATTATGCCTCTATCAGAAGATATTTGACCTCAATACATATTTTTTAAAAACCAAGGGTAATACCCACATATTATTAAGTATTATTATCCTGGTATGAATATGTTCTAAGTTTTTAATCGGTAAAGAGGGGTACCCGATATATAATTAATGTTTAACATCCATAATATTTTGTCAACTAAGTCTCCTAGTTCCAATATGAGTGATATCTTTTTATGCTTTAACCGTTCTTTAAAACACTCAATATTGAGTATTGCATGCACGTGTGTGTGCGTGCGTATGTGCGTGTGCGTGTGTGTGTGTGTGTGTGTGTGTGTGTGCATGTGCGTGTGCGTGTGCGTGTGCGTGTGTGTGTTGGGGGTGTCTTGTGAATATACCACTTCACAGTTCACCCCTGCGTTGATCCAAGACGCTTCCAAAACTGTTACAGTTTTTAGTACACATTTATATTCCCAGGAATTCAATTAATACATATTAAAAGATTGCCAAAATATACCGGGCTTCTATAGAGGTTCAGCCCTGATCAGAGGGACAATAATACAATATAACTACTTGAATACAGTAATTCTGTGGCCATTAGACTGTATGTAATGTAAAATATTATTTCAGACAATATTGTGTTGACATACAGCTTAACGATACATCATTTAAATATTTTCTGTGGGTTTTTTTCAGAATGCGGACCAGTGTGCCTTATGCACTGTGAATATGGGATGGTGAAGGACGAGAGAGGATGTCCAAAATGCGAGTGTAATCCCCCTCCAGGTAACATACACATACATATACACAAACACATATACACCAGAGAGAGAGAGAGAGAGAGAGAGAGAGAGAGAGAGAGAGAGAGAGAGAGAGAGAGAGAGAGAGAGAGAGAGAGAGAGAGAGAGGTGGACAGACAAAGAAAGAGACGGAGAGAGACACACAAAAAGACAGTAACAGACACACAGAGAGACAGACATAGACAGACAAAGAGAGACACACATGGACACACACACACACACATACACACAGACATACATACACATATACACACTCACACAAACACACACACACACACACATACACACTCCCACACACACACACACATACACACACACACACACACACACACACACACACACACAGTAACATTATATACATTCAACTGGCAGTTCATCCCAACGTTGCTCGAAGATGTCTCCAAAACTGTTGTAGTACCACCACACGTCTGTTGCTATGTAATAATACGTTTGATTGCCAAAACATACCGGGCTTCCACAGAGGTTGAGACCTAATCAGACTTGTAGAATAAAGTAATTTTGTGGCCCATTTGACTGTATGTAATGTAAAATATTATTTCAGATAATATTGTTCTTGCCATGCAGTACTGCTTAACGATACACCATTTAAATATTTTGTGGGTGTTTTCTTCAGAATGCGGACCAGTGTGCTATATGTACTGTGAACATGGGATGGTGAAGGACGAGAGAGGATGTCCAAAATGCGAGTGCAATCCTCCTCCAGGTAAAACACACATATGTATAAACAACCAAGAGAGAGAGAGAGAGAGAGAGAGAGAGAGAGAGAGAGAGAGAGAGAGAGAGAGAGAGAGAGAGAGAGAGAGAGAGAGAGAGAGAGAGAGAGAGAGAGAGAGAGAGAGAGAGAGAGAGAGAGAGAGAGAGAGAGAGAGAGAGAGAGAGAGAGAGAGAGAGAGAGACAGAGAGAGAGAGAGGGAGAGAGAGGGGGGAGGGGGAGGGGGATGGGTCATTTGTGATACTATCTCAAAATATAGGATTACCTTTCACATTATGGAATGTATTTTAGCTATTGAGAGAGTCTGGAGTTACATGCACTTAGTGTGGTCTATGTCCAGAGTCACATGCACATAATGTGATCTATGTTTAGAGTCATATACACTTAATGTGGTCTATATCTGGAGTCGTATACACTTAATGTGGTCTATGTCTGGAGTCATCTTAATGTGATCTGTGTCTGGAGTCACATACACTTAATGTGGTCTATGTCTGGAGTCATATACACTTAATGTGGTCTGTGTTTGAAGCCACATTCACTTAATGTGGTCTCTGTCTGGAGTCACATACAATTATTGTGGTCTATGTCTGGAGTCACATACACTTAATGTGGTCTATGTCTGCAGTCACATGAACTTAATGTGGTCTATGTCTGGAGTCCCATGCACTTAATGTAGACTATGTTTGGAGTCACATGCATTTAATGTCGTCTATGTCTGGAGTCATATGCACTTAATGTGGACTATGTCTGGAGTCACATGAACTTAAACATGGATTTATATACAGGAACTTAGAAATGGATTTATATTCATATAGTGTGTCTCTGTCTGAAGTCATATACTAAAGGCGTGGTCTAAGTCTGGAGTCATATACACTTAATGTCGTCTTTGTCTAGAATCAGATACTCTTAATGTGGTCTATGTCTGGAGTCGTATACACTTAATGTGGACTATGTCTGGAGTCATATACACTTAATGTGGACTTAGTCTGGAGTCATATACACTTAATGTGGACTATGTCTGGAGTCATATACACTTAATGTGGTCTATGTCTGGAGTCACATGAACTTAATGTGGTCTATGTCTGGAGTCGCATGCACTTAATGTAGACTATGTTTGGAGTCACATGCATTTAATGTGGTCTATGTAGACTATGTTTGGGGTCACATGCATTTAATGTAGTCTATGTCTGGAGTCCTATGCACTTATGTGGACTATGTCTGGAGCCACATGAACTTAAAAATTGATTTATATACATGAACTTAAAAATGGATTTATATACATATAGTGTGGTCTATGTCTGGATTCATATACACATAGCATGGTATCTATCTGAAGTCATATACACATGGCGTGGTCTAAGTCTGGAGTCATATACACTTAATGTGGTCTGTGTCTGGAGTCATATACACTTAATTAATGTGGACTATGTCTGGAGTCATATACACTTAATGTGGTCTATGTCTGGAGTCACATGAACTTAATGTGGTCTATGTCTGGAGTCATATGCACTTAATGTGGCACTTTATGTGTCTAGATTCATATACACTTAATGTGGTCTACGTCTAGAATCAGATACCCTTAATGTGGTCTATGTCTGGAGTCGTATACACTTAATGTGGGCTATGTCTGGAGTCGTATACACTTAATGTGGTCTATGTCTGGAGTCACATGAACTTAATGTGGTCTATGTCTGGAGTCATATACACTTAATGTGGTCTATGTCTGGAGTCACATCAACTTAATGTGGTCTATGTCTCGAGTCATATACACTTAATGTGGACTATGTCTGGAGTCATATACACTTAATGTGGTCTATGTCTAGGGTCACACGAACTTAATGTGGTCTATGTCTGGAGTCACATGCACTTAATGTGATCTATGTCTGGAGTCACATACAGTTAATGTGGTTTATGTTTGGAGTCATATACACTTAATGTGGACTATGGCTGGAGTCATATACACTTAATTTGGACTTAGACTGGAGTCATATACACTTAATGTGGACTATGTCTGGAGTCATATGCACTTAATGTGGCACTTTATGTGTCTGGATTCATATACACATAGCATAGTCTCTATCTGAAGTCATATACTAATGGCGTGGTCTAAGTCTGGAGTCATATACACTTAATGTGGTCTATGCCTGGAGTCATATACACTTAATGTTGTCTATGTCTGGAGTCATATACACTTAATGTGGTCTATGTCTGGAGTCACATGAACTTAATGTGGTCTATGTCTGGAGTCACATGCATTTAGTGGGATCTATGTCTTAGTGTGGTTGATGTATGGTACACAACGAGGACGAGTTCGCCTCATTGTGATGACATCTGTTAGTCTAATGCCACCTCCAAAAACATTTCCCTCGTTTTAATTGGTCTCCAAAAATCTCAATATTGGGTATGCCAGCGACGTGACTGCATGCATGTGCTGAATCTTGTACACAACGACCGAATCACACATCGTATTCTTCTTGCCTGTACTGCCTAACGGTACACCATTTAAATATTGTCTGGGTTGTTTTCTTTAGACTGCGGACCAGTGTGCGCTATGTTCTGTGAACATGGGATGGTGAAAGATGAACGAGGATGTCCAAAATGCGAGTGTAATCCCCCTCCAGGTAACATACACATACATATACACAAACACATATACACCAGAGAGAGAGAGAGAGAGAGAGAGAGAGAGAGAGAGAGAGAGAGAGAGAGAGAGAGAGAGAGAGAGAGAGAGAGAGAGAGAGAGAGAGAGAGAGAGAGAGACAGACAGACAGACAGACAGAGAAAGAGAGAGAGAGAGAGAGAGAGAGAGAGAGAGAGAGAGAGAGAGAGGTGGACAGACAAAGAAAGAGACGGAGAGAGACACACAAAAAGACAGTAACAGACACACAGAGAGACAGACATAGACAGACAAAGAGAGACACACCTGGACACACACACACACACACACATACACACAGACATACATACACATATACACACTCACACAAACACACACGCACACACACGCATACACACTCACGCACACACACACACATACACACACATATACACTCACACCACACACACACACACACACACACACACACACACAGTAACATTATATACATTCACAAAATGCGAGTGTAATCCCCCTCCAGGTAACATACATATACACAAACACATATACACCAGAGAGAGAGAGAGAGAGAGAGAGAGAGAGAGAGAGAGAGAGAGAGAGAGAGAGAGAGAGAGAGAGAGAGAGAGAGAGAGAGAGAGAGAGAGAGAGAGAGAGAGAGAGAGAGAGAGAGAGAGACAGAGAAAGAGAAAGAGAGAGAGAACAAGAAAGAGACACGACAGGGAGAGGACACACAAACAGACACCACACACACACACACACTCACACACACACACACATACACTTAAGGTCACTATGTCTGGAGTCATCACACTTAAATGTGGGGGACTACACACACACACATACACTTAATGTCACTATGTCTGGAGTCATATACACTTAATGTGGACTATGTCTGAAGTCATATACACTTAATGTGGCACTTTATGTGTCTGTATTCATATACACGTAGCATGGTCTCTATCTGAAGTCATATACTAATGGCGTGATCTAAGTCTGGAGTCATATATACTTAATGTGGTCTATGTCTAGAATCAAATACACTTAATGTGGTCTATGTCTGGAGTCATATACACTTAATGTGGTCTATGTCTGGAGTCATATACACTTAATGTTGTCTATGTCTGGAGTCATATACACTTAATGTGGTCTATGTCTGAAGTCATATACACTTCATGTGGTCTATGTCTGGAGTCACATGAACTTAATGTGGTCTATGTCTGGAGTCATATACACTTAATGTGGTCTATGTCTGGAGTCATATACATTTAATGTGGTCTATGTCTGGAGTCACATGAACTTAATATACATTTAATGTGGTCTATGTCTGGTGTCACATGCACTTAATCTGATCTATGTCTGGAGTCACATACAATTAATGTGGTCTATGTCTGGAGTCAAATGAACTTAATGTGGTTTATGTCTGGAGTCATATACACTTAATGTGGCCTATGTCTGGAGTCATATACACTTAATGTAGTCTGCGTCTGGAGTCATATACACTTAATGTGGACTATGCCTGCAGTCATATACACTTAATGTGGTCTATGTCTGGAGTCACATGAACTTAATGTGGTCCATGTCTGGAGTCACATGCATTTAGTGGGATCTATGTCTTAGTGTGGTTGATGTATGGTACACAACGAGGACGAGTTCGCCTCATTGTGATGACATCTGTTAGTCTAATGCCACCTGTCAAAAAAAATTTCCCCCGTTTTAATTGTTCTTCAAAAATCTCAATATTGGTTATGCCAGCGACGTGACTGCATGCATGTGCTGAATCCTGTACACAACGACCGAATCACACATCGTATTCATCTTGCCTGTACTGCCTAACGGTACACCATTTAAATATTGTCTGGGTTGTTTTCTTCAGACTGCGGACCAGTGTGCGCTATGTTCTGTGAACATGGGATGGTGAAAGATGAACGAGGATGTCCAAAATGCGAGTGTAATCCCCCTCCAGGTAACATACACATACCTATACACAAACACATATACACCAGAGAAAAGAGAGAGAGAGAGAGAGAGAGAGAGAGAGAGAGAGAGAGAGAGAGAGAGAGAGAGAGAGAGAGAGAGAGAGAGAGAGAATCGGGTCACGTTTGATACTATCTCAAAATATAGGATTACCTGTCACATTATCGAATGCCATTTAGCTCTTGGGAGCATTTGGTATCGCATGCACGTAGTGTGGTCGATGTCCGGAGCCACATGCACTTAGTGTGGTCTATGTCTGGAGTCATATACACTTAATGTGGTCTACGTCTGGAGTCGCATGCACTTAATGTGGTCTATATAGTTTAAACAATATTTATTTCACAAAAGAAATGGATTGGCAAACAGGTCATTGGCCTATATTAATGCCTCTCCACATATACTTTGTTACATACAATTTATAATATACACATATATCAGTTGACATCTTCAGAGAATTAGAAACAATTACATAATTTTCACTCAAACATAAAAACAAGTCTAAAAGACCATTAAATTAATATACTTGTCCATGCGTACACATAACCACGTACATAAATATACCCGATTTCCTAAGATTAACTTATATCAATGATTCTCGCCCACCGACCACAGTACAGCAGCCAAACTTGCAAGTGCCAATGTCATGTAGGATAAATGGCTTTAAGAAATTAAAACATGAAGCGTTTTGACAATTCGAAATAGTTATGAATAGATTCTGCTATACATAAATTAAGGTCCAGAGGGTAATCATTATTACCATATAGCAATGTATGGAGATCAAAACCACCATTATAAAAATATATTGTTGTACGAATGTTATCATATAGAGGACAGACAAATAGGAAATGTAACATATCTTCATATGGGTGCCCACAACTACAAATGGAATTATCATAAATATGTCTTGTATATCTATGAGCGTTGAGGTCACTGTATTCGAAACGAAGTCTACAATGAATAATTTGATTTAAGCGCGATCCGAATTCAAAAAATATCTTCTCTAACCCATTTAGCGGCGGGGATATACAATTTTTAAATTTTCTAAAATATTCTATTTGTCTTAGATTGTCATCAATACTATTCCACTCACGAACTACTGGGGGTAAAAACGATTTTCTGTGTAATTCTGTTCTAGAGTGAATATATTGCAATTGGTCACCATTACGGAGTGAGTGATTTCCAGAATCTGTTTTTGGTACCAGCGATACTATGGAAAGAAAGAAATGTTTTATTTAACGACGCACTGGACACATTTTATTTACGGTTATATAACGTCAGACATATGGTTAAGTACCACATAGATTTTGGGAGGAAACCCGCTGTCGCCACTACATGGGCTACTCTTTCCGATTAGCAGCAAGGAATCTTTTAGTTGCGCTTCCCACAGGCAGGATAGCACAAATCATGGCCTTTGTTGAACCAGTTATGGATCACTGGTCGGTGCAAGTGGTTTACACCTACCCACTGAGCCTCGCGGAGCACTCACCCAGGGTTTGGAGTCGGTATCTGGATTAATAATCCCATGCCTCGATTGGGACCCGAACTCAGTACCTGCCAGCCTGCTTATCGATGGCCTAACCACCACGGCACCGAGGCCGGTAAATACTATGGAGTTATGCCTTTAACCATTTTATAAAAGGTACATATTTTGTGAAATACACGACGTTGGTTTAAAGGACAGAGTCCAGTTTTGCTATACATTTTCTCATGTCTTGTTCCCCTAACATCACCACATATTGTACGGAGGGCGTTGAACTGAAGTGTTTCTAATATATTTGCTTGGGCTTCTGTACAATTACCCCAAATATAATCACAATAGTCAAATACTGGCAAAATAAAAGATTTATATAATGTTTCCAGTCTTTTCCTTTTTAGACGATACTTTAAACTACGGAGACAATTTATCATTGGCTAACTTTATAAACAAGCTGTTCTATGTGGCAATGCCATTGGCCGTCCATTTGGAATGTAAGACCAAGATGTTTATGATTGTTTACATCAGTTATTTTTTAATCTCCTAAGTATATATATGGTTGGATCTGCTTGTGGATCTTTCTAGATAATGTGATTGATTCTGGGGGTTTTGGTGAAAATGTAACCTTCCACTTCTCTGTCCAGCTTGATAACAAACTAAGATCCGACTTTATTGTACGACACCCCACTTGATAATCATCTCAAACTACACAAAGAGAAGTGTCGTCTGCAAATAATTTAATATTACTCTCAATATTCTCCACTATATCATTTATATAAACTAGAAATAAAAGTGGCACTAGCACTGATCCCCGAGACACTCCTGCCAAAATAGGCTTATTATCAGATTTAAACCCATTGATCACAGTCTTCTGCATTCGTTTTTCTAAGTAACTTTCAAACCACAGTAAAAGTCTTTCACTAATTCCCTTAGTCTGTAATTTATATAATAATCCTTTATGCCATACACGATCGAAAGCCTTACTAAGGCAATACACCTTTTTCGAATACCAACTCAAGGGATGAGACAAAAATCAAATCGATAAGAGTTCTAGAAGTCGGTGTGATTCGTGTCGGCTCGGTAAAAATCTGATACAATCAAAAAAACCTGACAAAAGTTATCAATATGAGGATGAAATGGACGTAACAAATCTTCATTAAAATCACCCACGACAACAGTTTTCATCATCTTATCATTAGCAGATTGTAATGAATCCGAGATTGAATCCCAATATGTTTTACTATAATCAGATCGGTAAAAACAGCCAACAAGTACATTCTGATTCTTAAAGGAAATAGTAATCCACACTGCTTTAAGGCGGTCTCGTTCTATGTATGGCATAAGCTTAAAATAAATATTTTCTTTGAAATAAATAGCCACACCACCTCCTCTAGTCAGCCGATCTTTACGGAAAGGAGCATGGTATCCCGGAATAACTATTTCATTATTTGTAATATTTGGATTCAATAATGATTCAGAAATACAAATTATGTCATGACTATTAAGTTCGGCATTAATTAAATTAAGTTTGTCTCTTAAACTACAAACATCCAAGTGAACAATGGATATGTGATTACCATCTGGTCCTGGATTAGGATGTACATCACCACAACATAGTAGAAATACTAAGGTCACACGAATACCGACTAGACCACAAAAAATGGAACAATTAAATTAATACATAGGTACTTATAACCATCTCTAAGTTATCACCTGCATGCGAAGCTAAAGCAAACACCCCTATTCTCTGTCTATATAACATAATATGAACGCCCATTTCTACAGTAATTTATAAAACCAGTAGGACAGTCAGAGACGGGGATTGCTGCATTTAAAAGTAGTAAGTGTGAGCTCACTAACAAAATATCTACTTGACTAATCTCGAGTGATACCAGGTAAAAATATCTACAATTTACACATGTAAACCGGCCTCGGTGGCGTCGTGGTAGGCCATCGGTCTACAGGCCGGTAGGTACTGGGTTCGGATCCCAGTCGAGACATGGGATTTTTAATCCAGATACCGACTCCAAACCCTGAGTGAGTGTTCCGCAAGGCTCAATGGGTAGGTGTAAACCACTTGCACCGACCAGTGATCCATAACTGGTTCAACAAAGGCCATGGTTTGTGCTATTCTGCCTGTGGGAAGTGCAAATAAAAGATCCCTTGCTGCTAATCGGAAGAGTAGCCCATGAAGTGGCGACAGCGGGTTTCCTCTAAAAATCTGTGTGGTCCTTAACCATATGTCTGACGCCATATAACCGTAAATAAAATGTGTTGAGTGCGTCGTTAAATAAAACATTTCTTTCTTTCTGTTTACACATGTAAATTTAGATGAGTACCGACATGAAACTGTTAAAATATTACTGAAATGTACATTCTCATTTGTTGGTCTTTCCCAACAACAAAAACAAAAGAAAAATAAACAAAATAATAAAATACAAAGATAATTAATATTGGCACTGAAATCATACCGGTTAGGGTGGCCTGGGGAAATGATTGACAACTGTCACGTTTACTGATGCAATGTATGTCAATGACAGTAGTTTTCAAGTGTAAAGTGGTAATACAACATGCCAATTGTGACTGCACGTGAAATATTAAACATTATATATGCACATGATACAATTATCACATCTCCCAACTAAATGCATGTACATACTATACAAAAGATCGCGTGTGTGTCCGATCAAACCCGATACTAGTTATTCAGTCCCACAGGTTTTGCAAAATGATGTAAACAAATATACTTGTATGGAGCCACACGCATGCGCATTATCAAACGCTTGCCACCAAGAATAGTCTGATTCTCTCTCTCTCTCTCTCTCTCTCTCTCTCTCTCTCTCTCTCAATTCTCTCTCTCTCTCTCTCTCTCTCTCTCTCTCTCTCTCTCTCTCTCTCTCTCTCTCTCTCTCTCTCTCTCTCTCTCTCTCTCTCTCTCTCTCGTTCAGACGGATCCGGCTTCTCAAGATCTGTATTTCAGCACAGCACTACACCTTCAACGTCTATTGACTGTCAATCTAGGGGTTTTCTTGACGGGATGCAACCCATCTCGTCCCTACAAGCTGTGCACCCTAACGGCCTTAACGAGGCCACTAACGTGGACATATAAATCGGACTTTAAACTTTTAGACCTTCGCTCAAAAGTTTATGTCGAAATTATTTTCTTTTTTAATATTATTAAATAATCCGATCCACTCTTCTTCTCTTATTTATTTTTGGACTGTCCTTCTAAAATGCTCCAAATTATATAAATATTCGACCAAGCAGTCAATTCTTTTTATTTTTGGCTTGTAACTTTTTTCTTTCTCTTTTAATTCTATTAACTTTTTTTACTAATTGCTATTTTAAAAATTCTGCCCATTTTCAACTCTACCCCCCCCCCCCCCCCCTCCATCCCGAGTCAGTCCACCGATTTTATTGAAAAAAATAATTTAAAATTTGACCATCCGATCTAATCTAGCGACCAAATTTAATGAGTAGAATTTTTTTTATTAATTATATTAATTAGAGATGCAAATCAAAATTTTAAAGGCCCACTATTTAATTTTTGGATGTAAATTTAAAAATTGTCCGCTTCATTTTTTTTCTGTCCCGGGGCAAGCCCTTGGCTATCCAGAGACAGGCCTCGGGACAGGCATGCTCGAAACTCTAGTGGTATATGAGCATATAAAAATTATTCACACTCGCACCAAGAATAGATTGTAAACATAAGCATAGACACGTCTATGTCTGGAGTCACATGCACTTAGTGTTATCTATGTCTGGAGTCATATACACTTAATGTGGTCTATGTCTGGAGTTATATACACTTAATGTGGTTTATGTCTTGAGTCACATGCACTTAATGTGGTCTATGTCCATACTTATATACACTTAATGTGGTCCCTCGTTTCAATTGGTCTTCAAAAATCTCAATATTGAGTATGTCAGCGATGTACCTGCATGCATGTGCTGAATCTTGTACACAACGACCGAATCACACACCGGATTCATATTGCGCGCGCAACGTTCATCCCAATGTTGCTTGAAGATGCTTTGAAAACTGTGATTCCCAGTCTGGAGGTCCACGCGGTAAGACGTGTTTGTTTCGCTTGTGTACCCTGCACGTGCTTTCGTGTGCTCGACTTGGGGGTCCTTCATTTCGTTGTTTTTGTCAGCGAAATGAAGTTTTCTACTGGGATGTATGCGGCCATTGGAACTGATTGAACGCTGGAACGCGTCTCGTTTCGACAGCCTGCACCACCAGGTTGGATTCCTGTTTTTAGCGAGATTCCTTGCCTCCACGTCATTTTTCCGTCTGACTGTCGATTCTGCAGAACGCCACGGTTGTTCGCGTTTAGTCACTACATGTCCGAGCCTGTCCTAGCAGCACTGGAAGATTGACCGCCCCACTCTAAGAAGAAATAGGAAGCGGGGTTGGCCCCTACTACTCTTTTTCTAGACTTTACCTTGCTTTATAGTAATACCATCTCGTATCCTCCGGAGTCGGGCCCGTCCGCACCACTATACCAACCCATGACGACTGGACTATACCCTAGTCTGATACTCTCTCTCGTTCAGACGGATCCGGCTTCTCATGATCTGTATTTCAGCACAGCACTACACCTTTAACGTCTATCGACTGTCAATCTAGGGGTTTTCTTGACGGGATGCAACCCATCTCGTCCCTTTAAGCTGTGCACCCAAACGGCCTTAACGAGACCACTCGCGTGGACATATCGATCGGACTTGAACTTTTAGATCTGTGTTCAAAATTTTATGTCGAAATTACTTTAAAAAAAATATATTATTAAATAGTCTGATCCTCTTCTTTCTCTTATTTAATTTTGGACTGTCCTTCTAAAATGCTCCAAATTTAATAAACATTCGGCCGAGCAGTCAATTCTTTTTTTAATTTTGGCTTGTAACCTTTTTATTTTTTTTATTTATTCTATTAACTTTTTTTACTAAACGCTATTTTAAAAATTCTGCCCATTTTTCAACCCCCCCCCCCCCCCCCCCCCCATCCCGAGTCAGTGGTATATGGGCACGTTAAACTAGTTATCATCATCATCATCATCGAAAACTGTTAACGGTTTTAGTATACATTTATATCCCCAATGAATAAATTAATAAATATTTAACCAGAACAAAGTTTTAAAGTGGTGAGTTATAGTACCAACACACGTCTGTTACTGTTTTTGTTTGTTTTGTTTGTTTTTTTTAACTTTAGTTTGCCAAAACATACCGGGCTTCTATAGAGGTTCAGCCCTTACCAGAGAGACAATACTACAATATAACTGGTTGAATACAGTAATTTTGTGAGCCATTTGTATGTATATAATGTAAAATATTTCAGGCAATAGTGTGTTCACATGCAGTACTGCATAACGATACATCATTTAAATATTTTCGGATTTTTTTTTTGTCTTCTTCAGATTGCGGACCAGTGTGCAAAATGTACTGTGAAC
>NC_054703.1:19094431-19101931 GCF_016097555.1 Gigantopelta aegis | reverse complement strand
CACTCCGCTGTCTCTGTGTAACTCAGCTCTATGTGGTGACCCTTTTTAAGTACCGAGAATCAACTTACCACTCCACTGTCTCTGTGTAACTCAGCTCTATCTGGTGACCTGTTTAACTACCGACAATCAACTTACCACTCCACTATCTCTGTGTAACGCAGCTCTATGTGGTGACCCTGTTTAACTACCGACAATCAACTTACCACCCACTATCTCTATGTAACTCAGCTCTCTATGGCGACCCTGTTTATCTACCGACAATCACCTTACCACTCCACTATCTTCGTACAACACAGCTCTATGTGGTGACCCTGTTTAACTACCGACAATCAACTTACCACCCACTATCTCTATGTAACTCAGCTCTCTAAGGCGACCCTGTTTATCTACCGACAATCACCTTACCACTCCACTATCTTCGTACAACACAGCTCTCTGTGGCGACCCTGTGTAACTACCGACAATCAACTTACCACTCCGCTGTCTGTGCAACGCAGGGAGCAATTTCACAAAACATCGTACGTTTACGTCTGCGGCTAGCAGTTATACTGGGCATACATGTGTTTAGCATCTATTTCATGAAGAAAATTATACCATTAAGGAAAATGGAGCATTTTAAGGACAGGCGAAAATGAAATATGTATATTTCTAACTATATTTGTTGTACTATAATAGTAATAAGAATTGTTGTTTAGTCATGGATTTACATTTGCAAAACTAGGCTTACAATGTTTTGTGAAATTGGGCCCAGCTCTCTATGGAGTCCCTGTTTAACTGTCGATCCTTAACTTACACTCCACTGTCTTTGTGTAACTCAGCTTTCTATGGAGGCCCTATCTAGCTATCGACATTCAACTTACACTCCACTGTCTTTGTGTAACTCAGCTTTCTATGGCGACCCTATCTAGCTACCGACATTCAACTTACACTCCACTGTCTTTGTGTAACTCAACTCTCTATGGCGACCCTATCTAGCTACCGACATTCAACTTACACTCCACTGTCTTTGTGTAACTCAGCTCTCTATGGCGACCCTATCTAGCTACAGACATTCAACTTACACTCCACTGTCTTTGTGTAACTCAGCTCTCTATGGCGACCCTATCTAGCTATCGACATTCAACTTACACTCAACTGTCTTTGTGTAACTCAACTTTCTATGAAGTCCCTGTTTCACTACCAACAATCAACTTACACTCCGCTGTCTATCTTTAACTCAACTCTCTATGCAGTCCCTGTTTATCGACTTTCAACTTACCACTCCGCTGTCTTTGTCTAACTCAACTCTCTATGCAGTCCCTGTTTACCGACTTTCAACTTACCACTCCACTGTCTTTGTCTAACTCAACTCTCTATGGAGTCCCTGTTTCACTACCAACAATCAACTTACACTCCGCTGTCTATGTTTAACTCAACTCTCTATGGCGACCCTGTTTCCCTACCAACAATCAACTTACACTCCGCTGTCTATGTTTCACTCAGCTCTCTATGGCGACCCTGTTTCACTACCAACATTCAACTTACACTCCGCTGTCTATGTTTAACTCAGCTCTCTATGGCGACCCTGTTTCACTACCAACAATCAACTTACACTCCGCTGTCTATGTTTAACTCAGCTCTCTATGGCGACCCTGTTTCACTACCAACAATCAACTTACACTCCGCTGTCTATGTTTAACTCAGCTCTCTATGGCGACCCTGTTTCACTACCAACAATCAACTTGTCTATGTTTCACTCACACCCTGTTTCACTACCAACATTCAACTTACACTCCGCTGTCTATGTTTAACTCAGCTCTCTATGGCGACCCTGTTTCACTACCAACAATCAACTTACACTCCGCTGTCTATGTTTAACTCAGCTCTCTATGGCGACCCTGTTTCACTACCAACAATCAACTTACACTCCGCTGTCTATGTTTAACTCAATGACGACCCTGTTTCACTACCAACAATCAACTTATACGCAGCTGTCTATGTTTAACTCAGCTCTCTATGGCGACCCTGTTTCACTACCAACAATCAACTTACACTCCGCTGTCTATGTTTAACTCAGCTCTCTATGGCGACCCTGTTTCACTACCAACAATCAACTTACACTCCGCTGTCTATGTTTAACTCAGCTCTCTATGGCGACCCTGTTTCACTACCAACAATCAACTTACACTCCGCTGTCTATGTTTAACTCAGCTCTCTATGGCGACCCTGTTTCACTACCAACAATCAACTTACACTCCGCTGTCTATGTTTAACTCAGCTCTCTATGGCGACCCTGTTTCACTACCAACAATCAACTTACACTGTCTATGTTTAACTCAGCTCTCTATGGCGACCCTGTTTCACTACCAACAATGCTGTCTATGTTTAACTCAGCTCTCTATGGCGACCCTGTTTCACTACCAACAATCAACTTACACTCCGCTGTCTATGTTTAACTCAGCTCTCTATGGCGACCCTGTTTCACTACCAACAATCAACTTACACTCCGCTGTCTATGTTTAACTCAGCTCTCTATGGCGACCCTGTTTCATTACCAACATTTCACTACCCCTGTTTCAACCAACATTCAACTTACACTCCGCTGTCTATGTTTAACTCAGCTCTCTATGGCGACCCTGTTTCACTACCAACAATCAACTTACACTCCGCTGTCTATGTTTAACTCAGCTCTCTATGGCGACCCTGTTTCACTACGGACATTTAACTTACTAAAATTTGTAGATTCGCTGATTTCATAAGATTTGTTACGACTTTATACGGCAGGACTCTGGTTGTACTCGACTCTGTTTACACATTACATTTCGATATCCCCGAGTCGTTGATGCAAACATTATGTGTTTTGTTGGTCACTTGTAGCTATTTTTCACAAACGAATGTAAAGCGAAATTCAACACTTCTACCTATGATAATACAGCTTTAAAACGTTATAGTTCGTTTAGACTAGAAACGTGGATCGGGGACTAGTTAAACACGTACACAGGTGCACAGAGTGAAACTGAAACTTATTTTTAGGAATGTATGAAAATATACATTTTTCACACAGTATATTTTATTTATTTATATCTATTTATGTCTATATATATATATATATATATATATATATATATATATATATATATATAGACATAAATATATTAAGCTTAATTTAGAAATGTGCGTAAGCCGTCCTTTGTAATGTTTGACGCTGACATTTAAGGTTTAAAAATACCGAAGTTAAAGCTGCAAGCTCGGGTCGCCATATCATAGCATCGTTTACCAATGTAAAATGCAAATAGCACTGCTCTGTTTTATAAACGTGTTCGTTATCCCGATCAGCGGTTCCTGTGATCGGTATTTTTCAACCATATCCAAGTGTGGCCATTTTGTTAATATTTTGTAACAGAAACCAAAGACACAGCAGTCCGCCCCCATCCCCCACGCCACCCCACGTTTCAAAATGGAGAGTAGTACTTCTTTCGTGTGCCAGTTAACAGTTTACAAAGTTAAAATTTGTTTTGTTTAACGCCAACACTAGAGCACATTGAGTTATTAATTAACATTTTGTAATTTTAACATATAGTCTTAAAAAGGAAACCCGCTACACTGTTCCATTGGTAGCAAGGGATCTTTTATATGCACCATTCCACAGACAATATAACACATACAATAGCTTTTGATATATAAAGTCGTGGTGCACTGGCTGGATTAAAAAGTAGCCCAATGAGCATGCAGGTATCTCACCACTATTCGTGACAATACAAACATAAAGCCAAGCACTGACTGAATTATGAACAGTAGGTGCTATATACTACCTGACACGAAGAGAACAGCATTTGTGACAGGATTTAACCAAATAAAATTTACACTTCGCAGGCTTCTAAATTATGGTAGCCCCACTGCCGTAGCTAGTGATATTCAATGTTGGGCTAGTAAATAACTACTATTACCATGCCCGACGGCTAGTGAAAAAAAGTTGTCAAATACTGCATTTAAGTCTGTTTTGTAAATATGAATATCCTGGCTCCACCCGTAACTCAAATCTTAATGTTTTTAAACTCTATCTCCCACTTTGGGTGACATATCTGATTATTACCATTAGTAAAATTGTATTTACTTTAAAGTAAAGTAGGGCTAGTGGATTTTTACTGATCCCGTGGCTACTGGATTTTATATATAAAAAAAAAAGTCTAGGAGCCCTGACTTCGTGACTTCGCCAACTGCATCTTTAATTATCTAGCCTCCTTGACACATGGAGTAATGTAGGGGAGGCAACTCTCGTTAAAAATATGTAACAGGCAGTGTTGTTATAGTACTGTATTTTGTCCCAACGGTAATTGTAATTCACATATTTAGCACCATAACGACATGCAGTCAAGGGAGATAAAAGTAGCCACAGTATGGTCATACGCATGGTAACGGTGGTCGCAGTGTAGATGGCGTGGTCAAGACTATAGCCGCTATGTGTCTTGGCTAGAAACCAGAGAAAAGAGGAATTGGCATTACAAGAATATTTACCCCTCCCTGAATATACAAAGACATTTTGTGTATGCATTTCTGGCTATTGCAGTGTCTATTTTTACAGTGATTCATAAGTGCACGTCATCACAGCTATAGTTTTTCCAACAAGATCTGTTCTGTACTTGTTTTGATTTGGTAAACTAGTTTGAGTGGTAGTCGTAGCCTGTTTGGAGCGATGCAGGAAGGATGTATTGTCCAGGGCCCCGTACCACGAAGATAGTTATACACTTCAGCTGATCTTGTCTTTAAGACTGCTTCGTGGAACGGGGCCCAGGAAACGATCTCCTCGGGGGTAGCTGTCCTGCTATAAACGAGGCACTAAATAGAGAGTTGTTATTTAACGACGCACTAAACACATTTTATTTACGGTTATATGGCGTCAGACATATGGTTAAGGACCACACAGATTTTGAGAGGAAACCCGCTGTCGCCACTACATGGGCTACTCTTTCCGATTAACACAAGGTATCTTTTATTTGCGCTTCCCACAAGCAGGATAGCACAAACCATGGCCTTTGTTGGACCAGTTATGGATCACTGGTCGGTGCAAGTGGTTTATACCTACCCATTGAGCCTTGCGGAGCACTCACTCAGGGTTTGGAGTCGTTATCTGGATTAAAAATCCCATGCCTCGACTGGGATTTGTGCAGAGATACAGTCATGATCGTGGATAACGGTTTTGTCATTTAGATTGTTGTTGTACTTCTCTTACTATTCGATCTCCTTCAAATGCTGAGATTGAGACCCCCAGTAGCTCGGACAAATATTGATGTTCATCACAGGTTCTCCCTGATGCGAACAGTCTCTCAGTCAGGGATCTGACCCTGGTGGGTGGGTCTATGTTGCAGAAAATGATGGACATGTATATATGTGATAACTGGATCTACAGTAGCAGTTCATCGTCTGGTCTTCTCTGGAACGTTATAATGTGGTAGTCGTCCTTGTTATAGTCTGGTTGTTGTATCACCTCTTGTATGAGCGCTTTACTGAAGCCTTCATCTCATCATATGTGATTTGTGGCTCATCTTGGGGTATTTGAACACCCACCCACCCCCCCCCATCATCGACATACAACTCACTTCATAGTCGTTGAAATTGAAGATTGTGAAAATTATAGCACGTCATTACATTGTCATACGCTTAAGTGCAGGTCTTGTGAGTGTTAGTTTTTCTTATCAAGCATGTTTCCACCACCTTAATTATAACCTGGTTTACCGGTCTCGGTGGCGTCGTGGTTAGGCCATCGGTCTACAGGCTGGTAGGTACTGGGTTCGGATCCCAGTCGAGGCATGAGATTTTTAATCCAGATACCGACTCCAAACCCTGAGTGAGTGCTCCGCAAGGCTCAATGGGTAGGTGTAAACCACTTACACCGACCATTGATCCATAACTGTTTCAACAAAGGTCATGGTTTGTGCTATCCTGCCTGTGGGAAGTGAGCGCAAATAAAAGATCCCTTGCTGCTAATCGGAAAGAGTAGCCCATGTAGTGGCGACAGCCGGTTTCCTCTCAAAATCTGTGTGGTATTTAACCATATGTCTGACGCCATATAACCATAAATAAAATGTGTTGAGTGCGTCGTTAAATAAAACATTTCTTTTTATAACCTGGTTATTGTTCCTTGAAATACACAGCGCATATATATCGTTTTAAATTAGCAAATGCCTACAGGTTCGATTACCTCATTAGAATCCTTGAAAACGTTTCTGAAAATAGTTATCCTGTCCCACAGATGTTCCTGTCGTATAAGGACCAGAAATTGTATGGCATGTGTACGTATGTGTGTGTGTGTGTGTGTGTGTGTGTGTGTGTGTGTGTGTGTGTGTGTGTGCACGCGTCTATATGCGTGTCTGCCTCTGCCAAGTTACCTAGCAAATATTTATGTTCTTAAAGAATATGATCATGAACATTTTAGTCATCTCTGGAAATGCTGTGTAATTTAGTGAATTGTTGGAAACGTTTTAGACAGAGTACTTAAAAATGGTATCAATTGAACTGTTGTGAGCGTGTAGCTAGCTAAGGTTTCTGCAGGGTCTGACTGTAGTTTGAAAGCAAAGAACGTGGAGTTGCGAGACAAAACGTTCTTGAGGGCCATCCTTAAAGGGACATTCCTGAGTTTGCTGCATTGTAAGATGTTTACGACTAATAAAATATTTCTACGGTTAAACTTACATATTACATATATTTTCTTGTTTAGAATATCAGTGTTTGTATATTCAATGTGTTTCTGGTTGTCTTAATATTTGTAAGAAGCCCAAACGGGATTTTGTCTTCAAATAATTTCGTACGTATGAAAAGATATATTTTAGGAAATAAAATCAAATTTAACATAGTACAAATATTAGAACGATCAGAAACACGTTTAATATACAGCCACTAATATTTTATGCAAAAAAAATATATTTGATATAAAAAGTATCTGATAGGCGATAACATCTTACAAATTGCAGCAAACTCAGGAATGTCCCTTTAAAACTAATGCATGATATCTTAGGCAAGTTATCTCACCAATACACTCCTCAAGTGCTTCCAGGATTCCATGCGTTGATGGTACTGATGCCACATAAAAGGTTATGAAAACTATAGTTTTCTATTATTCAAACGTTATGAACAAGCAAACAGTTTCTGATGTAAGTAAAGTAATGGTTCAATACATAATTAATGGAATCATATATATATATATATATATGTGTGTGTGTGTGTGTGTGTGTGTAGTATCCTATTACAATTTCAAACAACAATAACCAGTGTATCAGAATTATGGCATGTTTAGGTGAAAATAAAGATGATCCAATAAATTACCGCTAACACGAATTGCACAAGTATATATTCAGTCTTTACAAAGTTACCGAGGTACATACTTTATTTCTGTTTGTGCACATGATGCCATTACAAAGACTTTATTGTTAAAACGTGCAATAGACAGACACATTTTACAGTGCCTAACAACTAGGGTTACCCTGTTTGTGTCTTTAATTTTATAAATTAAAGAACTTAAATCTA
>NC_054703.1:19054431-19091931 GCF_016097555.1 Gigantopelta aegis | reverse complement strand
AGAATAGAAATATAACTAGTTAATGACGTAGGATTACGGCTTTATCCTGTGATGGCATACGTTTATGTTTTGCTTTAATCGGTCATGCTAATCGGTCAATACAAAAGGTGTTTGCAGGATAAAAAAATGATTTGACAATTCATACTTTGTTACGGTAAATTATTAACCCTCTTTGATAATTTTGCAAGTATCACATCGACCAGTTCCGCATTTTGAGACAGTTTTATTGTGCTTATTCAATTAAAATTTAGATGTGCATAAAAGTGTTTTTAAATATTTGGCTGGCCTTTAACAATTTATACATTTATGTTTTTGTAATATCTTATTCATTTTTGTGGCATGTGTTAGTTGTCTATTGATATTTAATGTTTCCTGGACATTGTTGTAGTTATAATTTTGTTTTTAATTAAACTGACCTGATATATATAATACTATACGGTCAAATAAAGCAAACTCTCTATATTTTTTACACTTTGTTTTTAATAATGACTGTCCGGATTTGAAAGCTGAATATCCAGATTAGCGAACACATTTACAGAGTGTAGGTAGCACTAAACCAAATACCTTCTGGCTGGGTCAAAGTTCAGGGTGCACCCAACTTTTGATAGAGAAGTTAACGCCACAAGTCCTGTGATTGGTGATGTATAATTATATATGTAGATCTAAGGTTTAAGCACGCTTCCATGGGCACACATCTCAGCAATTTGGACTTTCTCTAGGACAGAGGTTAAAGGTTCGTTGTTAATAGTTAGTGAGAGAGAAGTCGGTAGAGAATAGGTGTTACACCTCCACATAAGTATGGAAGTTGACTTCCATACATATACTGTTTGACATTTTTGGTTGAATTAATTTGATTGTTGTCATTAGAAAAATATTGGTGATCGTTCAATCTATATTTTCATTAGTAATTTCCATTATTACTTTCAGATATCAAGGAAGGATGCGGCATGCGTCGATCATATCGTGCATATTCGGTCACTCTACCGGACATAAATTACCAGATGACGGTTATATTGCACTTAGGCCAAACACAATAAATTGCTGGTCTCTGGTTAGGGTGCGCGTCGATTTTTATCTCGTGCATCAACACTTAACCCCACCCACCCACCCACCCCACCCCCACCCCACCCCATACACACACCACCACCACCACCACCACACACCACACACCCCTCATATGACATCCTTTTTTGCCGGGCCTTTCTCACTATGTCGTAAAACGGCATTTGGAGCCGAAAAGCCATCGCGCATGAACTAGGACGTGCATTCTGATTTCAAAGGGCGGGACGTAGCTCAGTGGTACAGCGCTCGCTCGATGCGCGGTCGGTCTGGGATCGATCGCCGTCGGTGGCCCATTAGGCTATTTCTCGTCACAGCCAGTGCACCAAGACTGGTATATCAAAGGCCGTGGTATGTGCTATCCTGTTTGTGGGATGGTGCATATAAAAGATCGCTTGCTGCTAATCGGAAAGAGTAGCACATGAAGTGGCGACAGCGGGTTTTCTCTCAATATCTGTGTGGTCCTTAATCATATGTCTGACGCCATATAACCGTAATTAAAATGTGTTGAGTGCGTCGTTAAATAAAACATTTCTTTCTTTCTTTCTAATTTCAATTTAAATATGCCCGTTATTTCGGTACCAACTATACCCACCGTTTCTGTGCAATCCCTGCTTTAAACCAAATAAAAGAAAAATATGAAAAGAAAAGAGCCGCATCAATTCTGAAACTTTGGTCTGACCAGAGAACGACCTTTTTTCTTTTCCTTTTTTTTTCTTTTTTTTTCTTTTTTTTTTCTTCTTTTTTTTTTGCCTTATCCATATGAATCCATCACAAATATAATTAAATAGATATATGTATATTGAAAGTTGATTTTATCTTATTTTATTAATATTTTGCACTGGACCAGTTGTGGACTAACTTGTATATAAGCAGACTCGAGTTCTGACTCATCAGTTTTCTGAGGCCGTTTCCTGTTTCCGAAAATCGCCGACATCTGCCGAAATCATGAAGATAGTGCTTCTGATCACCTTTGCTGTTTGTGTTGCATTCGCTCAAGAAGGTGAGTTTATTTTTTTAACACACCTGTTGCAGAGAAATGCTTGTGAAATTTTTCGTCACATATCGATCTTTAACGTACGATTTAAAGACATCTTATTGGCTGCTCTACTGTGAGGACCCGGTCCCCACAGCTTTAATACAATGAAATAAGCGCAACCGATTGCCCTGTGACGTTTACGTTGACTTACAACAGATTGCTTTGTTACGCACAATTTTACTGCAAGCGCAAATGTAAAACTTCGCCGATTATCACAGTTGACGGGTGATTTTTTGTTGTTGTTCATTTAATTATTCATGTTTAAGGATTGTCTGTTATTTCTTTCACGTAAAACATTTCGCTCGTTAGATACCTTTTAAAACAACTAGTTGTAAGATAAATGGTACCTAACGGCCACTCATGTAGTATGTTCTGTTTATTACATACCTGTGAGAGATAACGGATTTTAATAACAAAATCGTACGTCACATTGTGAAATACCGTTTCCCTTAACAAAGCTAGAATATAAACGCTAACGCTATTGGTCCACAGCCATTAAGGGAGAATGTGGTCAACACAGTGTGACGTACGATTTTGTACATTTATTATTGAAAGCAGTGCTGAGGTCAGCCAGAGCGAGCAGAAAAATGTCCCCCAGACTGGTTTATGCGCTTCATACCGGCCTCGGTGGTGTCGTGGTTAATCCATCGGACATAAGGCAGGTAGGTTCAGGTTTCGCAGCCCGGTATCGGTTCTCACCCACTAACCACTAATAACTAACCCACTGTCCATGACAGACAGACCAGATATCTGAGGTATGTGCCCAGGGCAGCGTGTTTGAACCTTAATTGGATATAAGCACGACACTAAGATGAAACAAAAATGAAATGCGCTTCATGTCTAAAGAATAACCATTTTGAAAACCAGTGAAAATAGTTAGCGAAAACCGGCTGATTTAACTCTTAGTAATACGAAGTAGTTTTAAAACCGCCGTCGAATAAACTATTTGTGAATGTTTACTTTTGTTTTGTTTTTTTATTAATTAAAAGCAATAATTAAAGGTAGATAATAAATAAAATACTATACTTCTTTCAGTTTAATACTATTTTTATGAACGAGTAGATACCATGTACTTGTTCATAAAAATTATATTGAACTGAAACTCGTGTACTAGTATCTATATAGCACACTACTGATGTCACCAGTCGCCTTTGCATCTGCAAGTTTGCAACACTTGCGTTTTCATCATTATACGTCACTGTAATTGACATGCTTAATGTTATTAACGCCAATTTCTTCAGAATCATAGTTTATGGATAATAAATAAATTATAACATTCGCTGAAATGCCATACCAAATTTTTGAATCTCGTTCGAGAATAAAATAATTTCCAAACTCGTTTGATAAATTCCGAATAGCAATCTATATATAGTTATTACACACCAGTGTAAAATGTTGCTCATGTCATAACAATCACTCAATATCTTTCCGACTAATAAAATATTTCTACGATTAAACTTACATATTAAATATATTTACCTGTTTAGAATATGAGTGTCTGTATATTCCAAGTGTTTCTGGTCGTCTTAATATTTGTAAGAAGCCCAAAACGGATTTTGTCTTCAAATAATTTCGTACATACGACAAAAAACCCAAAGGGAATAAAATGACATTTAACTTAGTACAGATATTAGAATGATTAGAAACACGTTTCATATACAACCACTAATATTTTATGCCGAAAAATATATTTGATATGTAATTATAATCGTTAAAAAGTGTCTGTTACTCGATAACATCTTAAAAATTACTGCAGACTCAGGAATGTCCTTTTAAGAAACTTGTGGACAGTGTTGCTTTTGCTCGTCAGACACCAAAACTGTTCGCTCGTTTCATTAAAAAAACGTATGCCAGGCAAGCTCGTTTAGTGTTATATATATATTAATCGCTCAATAAGTCACGGCTGTTGGATGTCAAACATATGTTCATTTTGTCAGTCACAGAGATGAAACCCGGTGCATTTTTCCATTAGTAGCAAGGGATATTTTATAGGCGCCATCCCACAGACAGGATAGCACATACCACGGCCTTTGATCTACCAGTCGTGGTGCACTGGTTGGAACGAGAACATTGAGACAAAGTACCAATATAAAGTGAAGTCAAGAGATATTACCTTCCCTGGCAACGTTATATTTACGTTCAGCGAGAAATGAACAAACTCGCGTTCCTACGCTTGGACCAATGGGATGACGTTAAATTGTAATGATTATAACGCAAATATAATTATACCCCGATGATCGTAAAGGAAATAACAGACAATCTTTAAATGATCTCTGACATAGTTTTATTGTTTAACCATTTAGAATGCACCATCAACAGTATATCCCTTTCTGTGACACACCAAGCAGTGGGACATTACTACAGTATAACTGATTGAATAAAGTAATATTTTGTGGGTCATATATGATGTAAAATATTATTTTAGACAATATTATGTTGACATGCAGTACTGCTTAACGATACACCATTTAAATAGTTTCTGTTTCTTTACAGACAATATTGTGTCGACATGCAGTCGGTCTACTGCTGGGTTCGGAACGATACACCACTTGAAAAACCACTGCACCGACCATTTAAATAGTTTCTGGTCTTTCTTTACAGAATGCGGACCAGTGTGCGCTATGTTCTGTGAATATGGGATGGTGAAGGACGAGAGAGGATGTCCAGAATGCAAGTGTAATCCCCCTCCAGGTAAATTGCATGTACATATACACATACACCAGAGAGAGGTGGGATTGATTACTTCTGATAACCTGTCCTATCTGAAAACACAGGACTACCTTCCACACTGTTTGTGATAAACATTTCAAGTATGCAGGTCGAATGCCCCTTAATAGGTAGCGCTATATCAAATAACGGTTTCAAATGTTTTCAAAATGGTAAGTGGACAAAGGTTATACAACAGAACAATTTAAATTTTCAGTGAATATTTTTATCTGGTAAAGTGTGCAACTTTATACCATACTGGTTAGGCCTGAATGTGCCGAGCTCATGCAATGTGATACAGGTTACACTAGCAGCGAACAGGATCATATAATAATATACTCCTTTAAAAACGCACCACCTAGTTTTCTTACGTATTACAATTTTTGGTAACCATGTCAATTTAAACTATAAACATGTTAAACAATGCGCCCGAAAACAACATTGAAACTTTGCGTCAACTCAACTACGTACAAAAGCCAATGATTAATTAAATCAATGTGCTCTAGTGGTGTCGTTAACAAAACAAACGTTTTCCTATAGGTTAGCAGATGCTGTGTTCCTTTCTTTTCTTCTCGTGCTCTATTCATCCGTTCATCTAATCAGTCTTTGTGACTATCGATCTATCAATCTGTCTGTCCGTCCGTCCGTTCATCTAATCAGTCTGTCTGTCCGCCCGTTCATCTAATCAGTGTTTGTGTCTATCGATCTATTAATCTGTCTGTCTGCCCATCCGTTCATCTAATCAGTCTTTGTGACTATCGATCTATTAATCTGTCTGTCTGCCCATCCGTTCATCTAATCAGTCTTTGTGACTATCGATCTATAAATCTGTCTGTCCGTCCGTTCATCTAATCAGTCTTTGTGACTATCGATCTATCAATATGTCTGTCCGTCCGTTCATCTAATCAGTCTTTGTGACTACCGATCTATTAATCTGTCTGTCCGTCCGTTCATCTAATCAGTCTTTGTGACTATCGATCTATCAATCTGTCTGTCCGTACGTTTATCTAATCAGTCTTTGTGACTATCGATCTATCAATCTGTCTGTCCGTCCGTTCATCTATCTATCTACCTGTCAATATATTTGTCAGACGTTATCAATTAAGTTATTATGATTATGATTATTATCATTAAGAAAATATTTAAAACATTTATGCTAGTCCATTATTATTATTATAGCCCAGTTGTGCAAATATGATGATGAGTATTATTATTAGTAGTAGTATTAGTATTAGTATTATTACTAGTATTAGTAGTAGTAGTATTATCATTGGATTTATCATTATTAATTACATTCTTTAAATTATCCAAAATATATATATTTATGCAAAGCCATGGTCAGCTTAACAATTATTTGAAAAACACACACATTGCACACATATTATGCACAAACAAAACACACTAGTATACACACATGCATACACGTTGATATATACACATGTATACACGATCATGTGAAAAAACACACACACACACACACACACACACGTATACACACATGCATACACGTTGATATATATACATGTATATATACACGATCATGTGAAAACACACACACACACACACACACACACACACACACACACACACACATACACAAGTATACACACATGCATACACGTTGATATATACACATGTATACACGATCATGTGAAAACACACACACACACATACACACACACAAGTATACACACATGCATACACGTTGATATATACACATGTATACACGATCATGTGAAAAAACACACACACACACACACACACACACAAACACACACACACAAGTATACACACATGCACACACGTTGATATATACACATGTATACACGATCATGTGAAAACACACACACACACACACACACACAAGTATACACACATGCATACACGTTGATATATACACATGTATATATACACGATCATGTGAAAACACACACACACACACACACACACACACAGACACAAGTGTACACACATGCATACACGTTGATATATACACATGTATACACGATCATGTGAAAACACACACACACACACACACACACACACACACACACACACACACACACACACACACAAGTATACACACATGCATACACGTTGATATATACACATGCATACACGACCATGTGAAAACACACACACACACACACACACACACACGTATGCACACATGCATACACGTTGATATATACACATGTATACACGATCATGTGAAAACACACACACACACACACACACATATACACACATGTAACACATACACACACACGCGTATACACACACTCGTATACACACACACACACACACACACATACACACACATGAATAGACCCATTTATAAAAACACACGTGCATAGACACATTCACATACAAATACACACTCATTAACACACTCACATGAATAAACACGAACGCAAACATAACCGATTTGTAATTCAATAATAAAAACCCAGTAAACCAAGCACACATGAACTGCAATCAGCTAATTATTATTTTGTTCTTGTCCGTGGAATAAGACTAAAGAATACAGGCTTCAGTGAGATGGATGGTTCTATCAAATCAAAGACGGAACAAGAGAATGAGATGGGCTGGAATCTAGCTGAATTGGTAGAGCGCTCACCTATGATGCTTGTGTCGTGGAATAAGACTAAAGAATACAGGCTTCAGTGAGATGGATGGTTCTATCAAATCAAAGACGGAACAAGAGAATGAGATGGGCTGGAATCTAGCTGAATTGGTAGAGCGCTCACCTATGATGCTTGTGTCGTGGAATAAGACTAAAGAATACAGGCTTCAGTGAGATGGATGGTTCTATCAAATCAAAGACGGAACAAGAGAATGAGATGGGCTGGAATTTAGCTGAATTGGTAGAGCGCTCACCTATGATGCTTGTGTCGTGGAATAAGACTAAAGAATACAGGCTTCAGTGAGATGGATGGTTCTATCAAATCAAAGACGGAACTAGAGAATGAGATGGGCTGGAATCTAGCTGAATTGGTAGAGCGCTCACCTATGATGCTTGTGTCGTAGAATAAGACTAAAGAATACAGGCTTCAGTGAGATGGATGGTTCTATCAAATCAAAGACGGAACAAGAGAATGAGATGGGCTGGAATCTAGCTGAATTGGTAGAGCGCTCACCTATGATGCTTGTGTCGTAGAATAAGACTAAAGAATACAGGCTTCAGTGAGATGGATGGTTCTATCAAATCAAAGACGGAACTAGACAATGAGATGGGCTGGAATCTAGCTGAATTGGTAGAGCGCTCACCTATGATGCTTGTGTCGTGGAATAAGACTAAAGAATACAGGCTTCAGTGAGATGGATGGTTCTATCAAATCAAAGACGGAACTAGAGAATGAGATGGGCTGGAATCTAGCTGAATTGGTAGAGCGCTCACCTATGATGCTTGTGTCGTGGAATAAGACTAAAGAATACAGGCTTCAGTGAGATGGATGGTTCTATCAAATCAAAGACGGAACAAGAGAATGAGATGGGCTGGAATCTAGCTGAATTGGTAGAGCGCTCACCTATGATGCTTGTGTCGTGGAATAAGACTAAAGAATACAGGCTTCAGTGAGATGGATGGTTCTATCAAATCAAAGACGGAACTAGAGAATGAGATGGGCTGGAATCTAGCTGAATTGGTAGAGCGCTCACCTATGATGCTTGTGTCGTAGAATAAGACTAAAGAATACAGGCTTCAGTGAGATGGATGGTTCTATCAAATCAAAGACGGAACTAGAGAATGAGATGGGCTGGAATCTAGCTGAATTGGTAGAGCGCTCACCTATGATGCTTGTGTCGTAGAATAAGACTAAATAATACAGGCTTCAGTGAGATGGATGGTTATATCAAATCAAAGACGGAACAAGAGAATGAGATGGGCTGGAATCTAGCTGAATTGGTAGAGCGCTCACCTATGATGCTTGTGTCGTGGAATAAGACTAAAGAATACAGGCTTCAGTGAGATGGATGGTTATATCAAATCAAAGACGGAACTAGACAATGAGATGGGCTGGAATCTAGCTGAATTGGTAGAGCGCTCACCTATGATGCTTGTGTCGTAGAATAAGCCTAAAGAATACAGGCTTCAGTGAGATGGATGGTTCTATCAAATCAAAGACGGAACTAGAGAATGAGATGGGCTGGAATCTAGCTGAATTGGTAGAGCGCTCACCTATGATGCTTGTGTCGTGGAATAAGACAAAAGAATACAGGCTTCAGTGAGATGGATGGTTATATCAAATCAAAGACGGAACTAGAGAATGAGATGGGCTGGAATCTAGCTGAATTGGTAGAGCGCTCACCTATGATGCTTGTGTCGTAGAATAAGACTAAAGAATACAGGCTTCAGTGAGATGGATGGTTCTATCAAATCAAAGACGGAACTAGAGAATGAGATGGGCTGGAATCTAGCTGAATTGGTAGAGCGCTCACCTATGATGCTTGTGTCGTAGAATAAGACTAAAGAATACAGGCTTCAGTGAGATGGGTGATTCTATCAAATCAAAGACGGAACTAGAGAATGAGATGGGCTGGAATCTAGCTGAATTGGTAGAGCGCTCACCTATGATGCTTGTGTCGTAGAATAAGACTAAAGAATACAGGCTTCAGTGAGATGGATGGTTATATCAAATCAAAGACGGAACTAGAGAATGAGATGGGCTGGAATCTAGCTGAATTGGTAGAGCGCTCACCTATGATGCTTGTGTCGTAGAATAAGACTAAAGAATACAGGCTTCAGTGAGATGGATGGTTCTATCAAATCAAAGACGGAACAAGAGAATGAGATGGGCTGGAATCTAGCTGAATTGGTAGAGCGCTCACCTATGATGCTTGTGTCGTGGAATAAGACTAAAGAATACAGGCTTCAGTGAGATGGATGGTTATATCAAATCAAAGACGGAACTAGACAATGAGATGGGCTGGAATCTAGCTGAATTGGTAGAGCGCTCACCTATGATGCTTGTGTCGTAGAATAAGACTAAAGAATACAGGCTTCAGTGAGATGGATGGTTATATCAAATCAAAGACGGAACTAGACAATGAGATGGGCTGGAATCTAGCTGAATTGGTAGAGCGCTCACCTATGATGCTTGTGTCGTAGAATCGAATCACCTCAGTGGAACCAAACTCTGATTGGGTTTTCTCGGTGTAATATTTGCTGACCCAATTCATAGACAAATAACGTGTAGTATTTGTCGGCATCTGCTTACTTCTGCGTTGCGTCGTGTTTGCAGTTGGTTTGTAATAAATAACATACTAAACTAATTTGCCTGTCATACCATTTTTATGACACTCGTGAACACTGGTTGGTATCTACACATGCAAATCATGAAAATCATTATTTGTGCCTTCCGTACTTAAAGAGAGCACAATAGTTTAGATGTTTTTGAAGAAATATGTCATGAAAGAGCCTTTGAACATCGATCTGTGGTGATTTTCCCTCGAAACATTCGTAAACTAGAGTAAATGATGCCTCGATTGTCAGAAAACCAACTCAATCAAGCAATAGGATTGTTACAAGGTCTAATTTCCATTTGAGCTGTTGCCAGACAATTCAATTGTGATCACTCCACAATAACACGGTTCAATGGAAGGTCCAAAACTTGGTTAACTCCATGAGGCGTCGATGCACAGCGTGTATTGCATCCAAGCACACACGCTACTGATATCCATTTGACAATCGCATGTTCAACCATACAGTTTTGGTTTTGACCCCTATGGTGTTCAGTCTGGTATGACGGAATAGAAACTCATCTCTGTTCATGTGTGTGCTGATAATAGTGTTCACCACTGAATGAAGTTCACAGTAGCGCATTTTGCAAGTGATACAATTTGGTATGACGGAATAGAAACTCATCTCTGTTCATATGTGTGCTGATGATAGTGTTCACCATTGAATGAAGTTCACAGTAGCACATTTTGCAAGTGATACAATTTGGTATGACGGAATAGAAACTCATCTCTGTTCATGTGTGTGCTGATGATAGTGTTCACCATTGAATGAAGTTCACAGCAGCACATTTTGCAAGTGATACAATTTGGTATGACGGAATAGAAACTCATCTCTGTTCATGTGTGTGCTGATGATAGTGTTCACCACTGAATGAAGTTCACAGCAGCACATTTTGCCAGTGATACAATCTGGTATGACGGAATAGAAACTCATCTCTGTTCATGTGTGTGCTGATGATAGTGTTCACCACTGAATGAAGTTCACAGCAGCACATTTTGCAAGTGATACAATTTCAATACATCATCTTTAGGTGATTAACTGTGGGGTGCGTTTCTAAACGGGTTCAGTATAATTATATATAGCGTTTATATTGTTCGTCTCTATATTGTTCTATATTTCTTGTTCCAGCCAGTTCACCACGACTGGTATATCAAATGCCATGGTATGTGCTATATTATCTGTGGGATGGTGCATATGAAAGACCCTTGCTACTAATGGAAAGACATCTCGTGCGTTTCCTCTCTGAGACTATATGTCAGAATTACCAAATGTTTGACATCCAATAGCCAATGATTAATTAAATGTGCTCTAGTGATGTCGTTAAACAAACCAAACTACCTACCTACCTACCTACCTACCTACCTACGTACGTACGTACGTACCTATCTATCTATCTATCCCTCTATATTTCAGTCCGTCTGATCTGTCCGTCCGTCCGCCTGACTTGCTGTTTCGATAGTAGTCTCATTGACTGTTTGTTTATTTAACTCTATTTTTTATTACTAATATCTATTTTTAATGTTTTTTTAAAGGTGACAAAAGGGATGATCAAGGTAAGAACAGACTTCTATACATACTAATATAAATACACAGGCATAGGAACAGACATCTATACACACTAACGTAAATACAGAGGCACAGGAACAGACGTCTATACACACTAACGTAAATACACAGGCACAGGAACAGACATCTCTACACAGTAACGTAAATACACAGGCACAGGAACAGACATCTATACACACTAACGTAAATACACAGGCACAGGAACAGACATCTATACACACTAACGTAAATACACAGGCACAGGAACAGACATCTATACACACTAACGTGAATACACAGGCACAGGAACAGACATCTATACACACTAACGTAAATACACAGGCACAGGAACAGACATCTATACACACTAACGTCAATACACAGGCACAGGAACAGACATCTATACACAGTAACGTGAATACACAGGCACAGGAACAGACTTCTATACACAGTAACGTAAATACACAGGCACAGGAACAGACTTCTATACACAGTAACGTAAATACACAGGCACAGGAACAGACATCAATACACACTAACGTAAATACACAGGCACAGGAACAGACTTCTATACACACTAACGTAAATACACAGGCACAGGAACAGACTTCTATACACAGTAACGTGAATACACAGGCACAGGAACAGACTTCTATACACAGTAACGTAAATACACAGGCACAAGAACAGACTTCTGTACACACTAACGTAAATACACAGGCACAGGAACAGACTTCTGTACACACTAACGTAAATACACAGGCACAGGAACAGACTTCTGTACACACTAACGTAAATACACAGGCACAGGAACAGACTTCTGTACACACTAACGTAAATACACAGGCACAGGAACAGACTTCTGTACACACTAACGTAAATACACAGGCACAGGAACAGACATCTATACACACTAACGTAAATACACAGGCACAGGAACAGACATCTATACACAGTAACGTGAATACACAGGCACAGGAACAGACTTCTATACACAGTAACGTAAATACACAGGCACAGGAACAGACTTCTATACACACTAACGTAAATACACAGGCACAGGAACAGACTTCTATACACAGTAACGTAAATACACAGGCACAGGAACAGACTTCTGTACACACTAACGTAAATACACAGGCACAGGAACAGACATCTATACACACTAACGTAAATACACAGGCACAGGAACAGACTTCTATACACACTAACGTAAATACACAGGCACAGGAACAGACATCTATACACACTAACGTAAATACACAGGCACAGGAACAGACTTCTATACACACTAACGTAAATACACAGGCACAGGAACAGACATCTATACACACTAACGTAAATACACAGGCACAGGAACAGACATCTATACACACTAATATAAATACACATTTCATTTCAACTTATTTTCGTGTTTATATCCAATTAAGGTTCAAGAACGCTGTCCTGGGCACACACCTCAGCTATCTGGGCTGTCTCTCCAGGACAGTGAGTTAGTGGTTAGTGAGAGCGAAGAGGGTGTAGTGGCCTTACACCTACCCATTGAGCCGTTAGGAACTCGCTCTGGGTTGGAGTCGGTACTGGGCTGCGAATCCTATACCAACCAGCCTGTAGTCTGATGGCTTAACCACTGCGCCACCGAGGACGGTGTAAATACACAGGCCTTACTCCTTTTGCTTTCTTTCCTTCTTCTTCTCCTCATTTTCATGTTGAACTCGGAGCATTTAACTTCCCATATTATAGATATTCAACAATATTGTATTATGGTAATAATATATATATATCAAGATATTATTATTACTTTTTCCATATAATGTATATGTGATGATATTTTGACATTGTAAGGTCATGATCTCAAGGCCATATTGCTCTGGGGATAATATATATATATATATATATATATATATATATATATATATATATATAAAAAAAAAATATATATATTTTGTGGGTCATATGTGATGTAAAATATTATTTTAGACAATATTGTGTTGACATGCAGTACTGCTTAACGATACGCCATTTAAATAGTTTCTGGTCTTTGTTTTCAGAATGCGGACCAGTGTGCACTATGTTCTGTGAATATGGAATGGCGAAGGACGAGAGAGGATGTCCAGAATGCAAATGCAATCCCCCTCCAGGTAAATTGCATATACATATACACATACACCAGAGAGAGGTGGGATTGATCACTTCTGATAACCTGTCCCATCTGAAAACACAGGACTACCTTCCACACTGTTTGTGATAAAGATTTCAAGTATGCAGGTCGAATTGCTCTTTATAGGTAGCGCTATATCAAATAACGGTTTCAAATGTTTTCAAAATGGTAACTGGACAAAGGTTATACAACAGAACAATTTAAATTTTCGATGAATATTTTTATGTGGTAAAGTGTGCAACTTTATACCATACTGGTTAGGCCTAAATGTGCAGAGCTCATGCAGTGTGATACAGGTTACACTAGCAGTGAACAGGATCATATAATAATATACTCCTTTAAAAACGCACCACCTAGTTTTCTTACATATATTTTAAACTTTACAATTTTTGGTAACCATGTCAGTTTAAACTATAAACATGTTAAACAATGCGCCCGAAAACAACATTCAAACTTTGCATCAACTCAACTACATCCAATAGACATTGATTAATTAAATCAATGTGCTCTAGTGGTGTCGTTAAACAAAACAAACGTTTTCCTATAGGTTAGCAGATGTTGTATTCCTTTCTCTCCTTCTCATGCTCGATTCATCCGTTCATCTAATCACTCTTTGTGACTATCGATCTATCAATCTGTCTGTCCGTCCGTCCGTTCATCTAATCAGTCTTTGTGACTTTCGATATATCCATCTGTCTGTCCGTCCGCTTAACAATTATTTGAAAAAGACACACATTGCACACGCACACATATTATGCACAAACAAAACACACTAATATACACACATGCATACACGTTGATATATACACATGTATACACGATCATGTGAAAACACACACGCACACACACACACACACACACACACACACATACACACACACACATACACACACACACACGTATACACACATGCATACACGTTGATATACACACATGCATACACATACACACATTCATACACGTTGATATATACACATTGTTCGTCTCTATATTGTTCTATATTTCTTGTTCTAGCCAGTTCACCACGACTGGTATATCAAATGCCATGGTATGTGCTATCTTATCTGTGGGATGGTGCATTTGAAAGACCCCTTGCTACTAATGGAAAAACATCTCGTGCGTTTCCTCTCTGAGACTATATGTCAGAATTTCCGAATGTTTGACATCCAATAGCCAATGATTAACTAAATGTGCTCTAGTGGTGTCGTTAAACAAAACAAACTACCTACCTACCTACCTACCTACGTATCTATCAATCTATCTATCTATATATCTATCTATTTATTTTATATTTTAGTCCGTCTGATCTGTCCGTCCGTCCGACTTCCTGTTTCGATAGTAGTCTCATTGACTGTTTGTTTATTTAACTCTGTTTTTTATTACTAATATCCATTTTTAATATTTTTTCAAAGGTGACAAAAGGGATGCTCAAGGTAAGAACAGACTTCTATACACACTAACGTAAATACACAGGCACACGAATAGACATCTATACACACTAACGTAAATAAATAGGCACAGGAACAGACTTCTATACACACTAACGTAAATAAATAGGCACAGGAACAGACTTCTATACACACTAACGTAAATAAATAGGCACAGGAACAGACATCTATACACACTAACGTAAATAAATAGGCACAGGAACAGACTTCTGTACACACTAACGTAAATACACGGGCACAGGAACAGACATCTATACACACTAACGTAAATACACAGGCACAGGAACAGACTTCTATACACAGTAACGTAAATACACAGGCACAGGAACAGACATCTATACACACTAACGTAAATACACAGGCACAGGAACAGACTTCTATACACACTAACGTAAATACACAGGCACAGGAACAGACATCTATACACAGTAACGTAAATACACAGGCACAGGAACAGACTTCTATACACACTAATATAAATACACATTTCATTTCAACTTATTTTCGTGTTTATATGCAATTAAGGTTCAAGAACGCTGTCCTGGGCACACACCTCAGCTATCTGGGCTGTCTGTCCAGGACAGTGGGTTAGTGGTTAGTGAGAGCGAAGAGGGTGTAGTGGCCTTACACCTACCCATTGAGCCGTTAGGAACTCGCTCTGGGTTGGAGTCGGTACTGGGCTGCGAATCCTATACCAACCAGCCTGTAGTCCGATGGCTTAACCACTGCGCCACCGAGGACGGTGTAAATACACAGGCCTTACTCCTTTTGCTTTCTTTCCTTCTTCTTCTCCTCATTTTCATGTTGAACTCGGAGCATTTAACTTCCCATATTATAGATATTCAACAATATTGTATTATGGTAATAATATATATATATCAAGATATTATTATTACTTTTTCCATATAATGTATATGTGATGATATTTTGACATTGTAAGGTCATGATCTCAAGGCCATATTGCTCTGGGGATAATATATATATATATATATATATATATATATATATATATATATATATATATATATATACTATAAAAAAAAAATATATATATTTTGTGGGTCATATGTGATGTAAAATATTATTTTAGACAATATTGTGTTGACATGCAGTACTGCTTAACGATACGCCATTTAAATAGTTTCTGGTCTTTGTTTTCAGAATGCGGACCAGTGTGCACTATGTTCTGTGAATATGGAATGGCGAAGGACGAGAGAGGATGTCCAGAATGCAAATGCAATCCCCCTCCAGGTAAATTGCATATACATATACACATACACCAGAGAGATGTGGGATTGATCACTTCTGATAACCTGTCCCATCTGAAAACACAGGACTACCTTCCATACTGTTTGTGATAAAGATTTCAAGTATGCAGGTCGAATGCCTCTTTATAGGTAGCGCTATATCAAATAACGGTTTCAAATGTTTTCAAAATGGTAACTGGACAAAGGTTATACAATAGAACAATTTAAATTTTCGATGAATATTTTTATGTGGTAAAGTGTGCAACTTTATACCATACTGGTTAGGCCTAAATGTGCAGAGCTCATGCAGTGTGATACAGGTTACACTAGCAGTGAACAGGATCATATAATAATATACTCCTTTAAAAACGCACCACCTAGTTTTCTTACATATATTTTAAACTTTACAATTTTTGGTAACCATGTCAGTTTAAACTATAAACATGTTAAACAATGCGCCCGAAAACAACATTCAAACTTTGCATCAACTCAACTACATCCAATAGACATTGATTAATTAAATCAATGTGCTCTAGTGGTGTCGTTAAACAAAACACGTTTTCCTATAGGTTAGCAGATGTTGTATTCCTTTCTCACCTTCTCATGCTCGATTCATCCGTTCATCTAATCACTCTTTGTGACTATCGATCTATCAATCTGTCTGTCCGTCCGTCCGTTCATCTAATCAGTCTTTGTGACTTTCGATCTATCCATCTGTCTGTCCGTCCGCTTGACAATTATTTGAAAAACACACACATTGCACACGCACACATATTATGCACAAACAAAACACACTAATATACACACATGCATACACGTTGATATATACACATGTATACACGATCATGTGAAAACACACACACACACACACACACACACACACACACACATACACACACACACATACACACACACACACGTATACACACATGCATACACGTTGATATACACACATGCATACACGTTGATATACACACATTCATACACGTTGATATATACACATTGTTCGTCTCTATATTGTTCTATATTTCTTGTTCTAGCCAGTTCACCACGACTGGTATATCAAATGCCATGGTATGTGCTATCTTATCTGTGGGATGGTGCATTTGAAAGACCCCTTGCTACTAATGGAAAAACATCTCGTGCGTTTCCTCTCTGAGACTATATGTCAGAATTTCCGAATGTTTGACATCCAATAGCCAATGATTAACTAAATGTGCTCTAGTGGTGTCGTTAAACAAAACAAACTACCTACCTACCTACCTACCTACGTATCTATCAATCTATCTATCTATCTATCTATCTATCTATTTTATATTTTAGTCCGTCTGATCTGTCCGTCCGTCCGACTTCCTGTTTCGATAGTAGTCTCATTGACTGTTTGTTTATTTAACTCTGTTTTTTATTACTAATATCCATTTTTAATATTTTTTCAAAGGTGACAAAAGGGATGCTCAAGGTAAGAACAGACTTCTATACACACTAACGTAAATACACAGGCACACGAACAGACATCTATACACACTAACGTAAATAAATAGGCACAGGAACAGACTTCTATACACACTAACGTAAATACATAGGCACAGGAACAGACTTCTATACACACTAACGTAAATAAATAGGCACAGGAACAGACATCTATACACACTAACGTAAATAAATAGGCACAGGAACAGACTTCTATACACACTAACGTAAATACACAGGCATAGGAACAGACATCTGTACACACTAACGTAAATACACAGGCACAGGAACAGACATCAATACACACTAACGTAAATACACAGGCACAGGAACAGACATCTGTACACACTAACGTAAATACACAGGCACAGGAACAGACATCTGTACACACTAACGTAAATACACAGGCACAGGAACAGACAGCTATACACACTAACGTAAATACACAGGCATAGGAACAGACATCAATACACACTAACGTAAATACAAAGGCACAGTCCTCTATACACGCTAACGTAAACACACAGGCACAGACATCTATACACGCTAACGTAAATACACAGGAACAGTCCTCTATACACACTAACATAAATACACAGGCACAGTCATCTATACACACTAACGTAAATACACAGGCACAGTCATCTATACACACTAACGTAAATACACAGGCACAGTCCTCTATACACACTAACGTAAATACACAGGCACAGTAATCTATACACACTAACGTAAATACACAGGAGCAGACATCAATACACACTAACGTAAATACACAGGAACAGACAGCAATACACGCTAACGTAAATACACAGGAACAGTCCTCTATACACACTAACGTAAATACACAGGAACAGTCCTCTATACACACTAACGTAAATACACTGGCACAGTCCTCTATACACACTAACGTAAATACACAGGCACAGTCCTCTATACATACACAGGCACAGTCCTCTATACACACTAATATAAATAAACAGACACAGTCCTCTATACATACACAGGCACAGTCCTCTATACACACTAACATAAATACACAGGCACAGTCCTCTATACACACTAACGTAAATACACAGGAACAGTCCTCTATACACACTAACGTAAATACACAGGAACAGTCCTCTATACACACTAACGTAAATACACAGGCACAGTCCTCTATACACACTAACCTAAATACACAGGAACAGACATCAATACACACTAACGTAAATACACAGGAACAGACATCAATACACACTAACGTAAATACACAGGCACAGGAACAGACATCAATACACACTAACGTAAATATACAGGCACAGGAAAAGACATCAATACACACTAACGTAAATACACAGGCACAGGAACAGACATCAATACACACTAACGTAAATATACAGGCACAGGAAAAGACATCAATACACACTAACGTAAATACACAGGCACAGGATAAGACATCAATACACACTAACATAAATACACAGGCACAGGAACAGTCAGTTCAATTAGCTTTATGAAAATTATTATTATTGTTGTTATTATCAACATTATTATTATTATTATTATTATTATTATTATTATTATTATTACGAAAATATTCAAGATATTTATGCAAGTTCATTATTATTGTTGTTATTAATGTTGTTAATATTAGTAGTAGTAGTAGTAGTAGTAGTAGTAGTAGTAGTAGTAGTAGTAGTAGTAGTAGTATTGATAAAATTATTATTATTATTGTGAAAATGATTAGTATTATTATTTATTACACTTCCTAAAATATCCCAAAATAAATATTTATGCAAGGCCAAGGTCAGCTTGACAATTCCTGGAAACACACACACAGTACACACGCACACGTTATGCAGATACAAAACACATAAGATATACACGCTTGTATACACGTCCATATGAACACGCATACATACACATACACGCACGCACGCACACACATATGCATAGACCCATTTATAAAAACAAACACATTCACATAAAAATACACAATCATCCCCACATAAACTCACATTAATAAACACATTGCTATATACGCACACAAACATAACCGATTTGTAATTCAGTAACAGAACCGCAATAAAACAAGCACACATAACCAAGGTCGTAACCAGAGAACAGGATGAGGCGGGAGTTAGCCGAGTGGGTAGAGCGTTCACCTGGGATGCTTGCGTCGTAGAATCGAATCACATGAGTGGACCTATTTTCTAATTGCGTTTTCCCCGTCCAAAGCAGTGCCCCACGACTGCAGCTGTGTGTGTTGTTCCGTCTGTGGGAGAGTATATAAGAAAGATCCCTTGCTGCTAATGAAAAAACCGTACCAAATAAAACGTTTGAAATCCACTAGCCGATCATTAATAAATCAACGTGCTCTGAAACTAATTTTAACGATTACACATATGTACATACAAACACACACACACACACACACACACACACACACACACACGCACGCACTCGCGCAGACGTACACACTGTCACACACATACATACTCATGTACCGACACATTAACACACACACACAGACACACATACATAAAACACACACATACACACACACACACTCGCGCACGCGCACGCGCACGCGCACGCGCACGCGCACACAGACACACACGCCTAAGCCTCTGATAACATGACGGGTGAATTTAGCGACATTATTTCATCACAGAGGAAGACGATTCCCATTTCAATATTGATTTCAGGCTGCGGACCAGTATGCCTCAAAGAGTGCCCGTTTGGAAAAGTGCTGGATGAACAAGGATGCTTCACTTGCCAGTGTTATGCCAAAAAACCTGACAGTACGTACCGGCATATGCATGCGTACATGTGGTCATTCTCCCTCTCTCTCTCTCTCTCTCTCTCTCTCTCTCTCTCTCTCTCTCTCTCTCTCTCTCTCTCTCTCTCTCTCTCTCTCTCTCTCTCTCTCCATCCAGTATCCGTCAGGTTACAAATGGTGTAAAGTATCTATCTCTCACGCTGTCCAGTATCCGTCAGGTTACAAATGGTGTAAAGTATGTATCTCCCACACTGTCCAGTATCAGTCACATTACAAATGGTGTAAAGTATGTATCTACCACGCTGTCCAGTATCCGTCAGGTTACAAATGATGTAAAGTATGTATCTACCACACTGACCAGTATCCATCAGGTTACAAATGGTGTAAAGTATGTATCTCCCACGATGTCCAGTATCCGTTAGGTTACAAATGGTGTAAAGTATGTATCTCTCACGCTGTCCAGTATCCGTTAGGTTACAAATGGTGTAAAGTATGTATCTACCACGTTATCCAGTATCCGTCAGGTTACAAATGGTGTAAAGTATGTATCTCTCACACTGTCCAGTATTCGTCAGGTTACAAATGGTGTAAAGTATGTATCTCACACGCTGTCCAGTATCAGTCAGGTTACAAATGGTGTAAAGTATCTATCTCTCATGCTGTCCAGTATTCGTCAGGTTACAAATGGTGTACAATGTGTATCTCTCACGCTGTCCAGTATCAGTCAGGATGCAAATGGTGTAAAGTATGTGTATCCCATGCTGCTCAGTATTCATCAGGTTACAAATGGTGTTAAGTATGTATCTCTCACGCTGTCCAGTATCCATCAGGTTACAAATGGTGTAAAGTATGTATCTACCACGCTGTCCAGTATCCGTCAGGTTACAAATGGTGTAAAGTGTGTATCTACCACGCTGTCCAGTATCAGTCAGGATGCAAATGGTGTAAAGTATGTGTATCCCATGCTGCTCAGTATCCATCAGGTTACAAATGGTGTAAAGTATGTATCTACCACGCTGTCCAGTATCCGTCAGGTTACAAATGGTGTAAAGTATGTATCTCCCACGCTGTCCAGTATCAGTCAAGTCACAAATGGTGTAAAGTATGTGTATCCCATGCTGCTCGGTATCCATCAGGTTACAAATGGTGTAAAGTATGTATCTCTCACGCTGTCCAGTATTCGTCAGGTTACAAATGGTGTAAAGTATGTATCTCCCACGCTGTCCAGTATCCGTCAGGTTACAAATGGTGTAAAGTATGTATCTCCCACGTTATCCATTATCCGTCAGGTTACAAATGGTGTAAAGTATGTATCTCCCACGCTGTCCAGTTTCAGTCAGGTTACAAATGGTGTAAAGTATTTATCTCCCACGCTGTCCAGTATCCGTCAGGTTACAAATGGTGTAAAGTATGTATCTCCCACACTTTTCAGTTTCAGTCAGGTTACAAATGGTGTAAAGTATGTATCTCCCACGTTATCCAGTATCCGTCAGGTTACAAATGGTGTAAAGTATGTATCTCCCACGCTGTCCAGTTTCAGTCAGGTTACAAATGGTGTAAAGTATTTTTCTCCCACGCTGTCCAGTATCCGTCAGGTTACAAATGGTGTAAAGTATGTATCTCCCACACTTTCCAGTTTCAGTCAGGTTACAAATGGTGTAAAGTATGTGTCTCCCACGCTGTCCAGTATCAGTCAGGTTACAAATAGTGTGAAGTATGTATCTACTACGCTGTCTAGTATCCGTCAGGTTACAATTGGTGTAAAGTGTGTATCTCTCACACTGTCCAGTATCGGTCAGGTTACAAATGGCGTAAAGTATGTATCTCTCACACTGTCCAGTATCCGTCAGGTTACAAATGGTGTAAAGTATGTATCTCCCAACGCTGTCCAGTATCCGCCAGGTTACAAATGGTGTAAAGTATGTATCTCCCACGCTGTCAGTATCCGTCAGGTTACAAATGGTGTAAAGTATGTATCTCCCACGCTGTCCAGTATCCGTCAGGTTACAAATGGTGTAAAGTATGTATCTCCCACGTTATCCAGTATCCGCCAGGTTACGAATGGTGTAAAGTATCTATCTCCCGCGCTGTCCAGCATCCGTCAGGTTACAAATGATGTAAAGTATGTATCTCTCACACTTTCCAGTAACCATCAGGTTACAAATGGTGTAAAGTATGTATCTACCACGCTGTCCAGTATCCATCAGGTTACAAATGGTGTAAAATGTGTATCTCTCACACTGTCCAGTATCCGTCAGGTTACAAATGGTGTAAAGTATTTATCTCTCACACTGTCCAGTATTCGTCAGGTTACAAATGGTGTAAAGTATGTATCTCACACGCTGTCCAGTATCAGTCAGGTTACAAATGGTGTAAAGTATCTATCTCTCATGCTGTCCAGTATTCGTCAGGTTACAAATGGTGTACAATGTGTATCTCTCACGCTGTCCAGTATCAGTCAGGATGCAAATGGTGTAAAGTATGTGTATCCCATGCTGCTCAGTATCCATCAGGTTACAAATGGTGTAAAGTATGTATCTCTCACGCTGTCCAGTATCCATCAGGTTACAAATGGTGTAAAGTATGTTTCTACCACGCTGTCCAGTATCCGTCAGGTTACAAATGGTGTAAAGTATGTATCTCCCACGCTGTCCAGTATCAGTCAAGTCACAAATGGTGTAAAGTATGTGTATCCCATGCTGCTCAGTATCCATCAGGTTACAAATGGTGTAAAGTATGTATCTCTCACGCTGTCCAGTATTCGTCAGGTTACAAATGGTGTAAAGTATGTATCTCCCACGCTGTCCAGTATCAGTCAGGTTACAAATGGTGTAAAGTATCTATCTCTCATGCTGTCCAGTATTCGCCAGGTTACAAATGGTGTACAATGTGTATCTCCCATGCTGTCCAGTATCCGTCAGGTTACAAATGGTGTAAAGTATGTATCTACCACGCTGTCCAGTATCAGTCAGGTTACAAATGGTGTGAAGTATGTATCTCTCACGCTGTCCAGTATCCTTCAGGTTACAAATGGTGTAAAGTATGTATCTCCCACACTGTCCAGTTTCAGTCAGGTTACAAATGGTGTAAAGTATGTATCTACCACGCTGTCCAGTATCCGTCAGGTTACAAATGGTGTAAAGTATGTATCTCCCACGCTGTCCAGTATCAGTCAGGTTACAAATGGTGTAAAGTATCTATCTCTCATGCTGTCCAGTATTCGTCAGGTTACAAATGTTGTACAATGTGTATCTCTCACGCTGTCCAGTATCAGTCAGGATACAAATGGTGTAAAGTATGTGTATCCCATGCTGCTCAGTATCCATCAGGTTAGAAATCGTGTAAAGTATGTATCTACCACGCTGTCCAGTATCCATCAGGTTACAAATGGTGTAAAGTATGTGTATCCCATGCTGCTCAGTATCCATCAGGTTACAAATGGTGTAAAGTATGTATCTCCCACGCTGTCCAGTATCAGTCAAGTCACAAATGGTGTAAAGTATGTATCTCTCATGCTGTCCAGTGTTCGTCAGGTTACAAATGGTGTAATGTATGTATCTACCACGCTATCCAGTATTAGTCAGGTTACAAATGGTGTGGAGTATGTTTTCCTATATTTCAGGTGAATGCATAACGTGTAGAATGCATTGTGAACATGGATTCGTATACGAAGAAGGATGTCCCACATGCGAATGTAGGTGAGTCGGTCGAACATCTATAGGATTGTCCCACATGCGAATGTAGGTCAGTCAGTCGAACGTCTATAGGATTGTCCCATATGCGAATGTAGGTCAGTCAGTCGAAAATCTTGAGATTGTTCCATATGATTGAATGTAATGTAATGTTTTTATCATGCTCATATACCACTAAGGTTTCGAGCATGCCCACCCCGGGTTCGACCGCTGGAGGCCAGGGGCCCAATCCGGTTGAAAACATATTTTATTGTACAAAGAACAAAAGAATCGGGCACAAGTTTCACAACTTGCGAGGCCCTCTTCTATTTACAATATGCATGGCGACCTATATTACATAGTTGTAAATATAAACTACATTTAAACAGTCAGTGATAACCAGTGGGAGGAAATATATTATATACAACAGAATATCAAAGAAAAAAAGAAGAAGAAAAGTAATAGTGATGCAAAAGATTACACAAATAATACTTCACGTGCAGTCAAACTCGTTATCACACTTACAAATAATCCTTATGGTAATTCAAATTATACTTTATTAATCAAAACAATGAGTTTGTTTGATATATATTTAAACACAAGTAAATATACTTTTTATTATTAGCATCGTTTATTGTGCTTCGACCATATAACAGTAATTGTAAATCTATTGGTTGAAAATGCTGTATGGAATTACGTAGAATCTGTCTCTGCTGTTCATATTTTTTTACATTGAAAGAAAAAATAGATATTGTTTTCTAACCTGTATCCACTGTTACACGAAGGGTCTGTGGTAAGCCCACATCTGTGCAAATCGGCGTTTAAAGGGATACATCCATGTCGTAATCTTGTATGTAATATATTTTCTATTCTTTTCCCACAGGAAAAATAATATGGAACTTTATTATCACTGGTGTTACTTCTTTTTCCATGTATCAATTGCTGAATAAATAAATGATGATTTATATATATATTCCTTTATACAGAGCTAGTGCAGGCTGGTCAAAATGAAGATGAGAAATTGGTGGTTGTTTTACACGTGGCGTGACGTAATATAGGTGAGTCGGTCGAACACATCTAGAATCGCCTATCATCGTATGTGGTCATTGCAGCTCCTGACGCTATCTGTACAACTTGTTCCAGCCAGTGCATCACGACTGGTATATCAAAGGCCGGGGTGTGTGCTATCCTGTCTATGGGATGGTGCATATAAAAGATCCCTTGCTGTTAATCAAAAAGAGTAGCCCATGAAGTGGCGACAGTGGGTTTTCTCTCTCAATATCTGTATGGTCTTTAATCATATGTCCAACACCATATAACCGTAAATAAAATGTGTTGACTGCGTCGTTAAATAAAACATTTCCTTCTATTTGTACAATTGGTATAGTAAAACGCATGGTATGTGTTATACATACATACATACATATATACATACCAGCCAGTACAAGTGCCAGGTTTGCCCACTGTTTCATGTACGTAAGCGGGATCGACCACGTTAATATTAGTGCGTTAATATATATGTAAGTAATAGTCAACCTCGACATACGTACAATATAGAGATATTCATACAATAATAAACACACTACAACAATAAACACCCCCCCCCCACACACACACACACACACACAGAGAGAGATGTGTGTGTGTGTGTGTGTGTGTGTGTGTGTGTAATTCAGACATCGTCACGGAAAATAACGAGGAGTCTGATCTTCCCCATCGTATCAATGACCAGAGCTGTCGATGCCATAATTAAACTTTTAGCACTGCAGCTTGGAGGATACGATCCAATGCGCGACAAACATTATTACTAAACTTTGTGAATTAATTGTTGAATTTTTTATTTGCTTTATTTGTGTCATTGTATTTTGTTATTAAAACATTCTTCTAAATTTAGATTGTGCTAACATTGATTTTAATTCCAAAATTTGTAAAAAATATAAAAGATTATTAACTTTGTTCAGCACATGCAAAGGTACGATTAATTCGTTTATTGATTAGTTGATTCTTTGATAAATTTATTTTTCATTGCATAATAAATTGCACTGGCTAAAATAAGTAATTGATCAAACAAAATTAAATTTATATATCGTATTTAATATATATATATATATATATATATATATATATATATATATATATATATATATATATATATATTACATACATGCATGCATAAATATATACTAGTATACATGTATATACTAGTATCACAGACTCTCTCTCTCTCTCTCTCTCTCTCTCTCTCTCTCTCTCTCTCTCTCTCTCTCTCTCTCTCTCTCTCTCTCTCTCTCTCTCTCTCTCTCTCTCTCTCTCTCTCTCTCTCCATCCAGTATCCGTCAGGTTACAAATGGTGTAAAGTATCTATCTCTCACGCTGTCCAGTATCCGTCAGGTTACAAATGGTGTAAAGTATGTATCTCCCACACTGTCCAGTATCAGTCACATTACAAATGGTGTAAAGTATGTATCTACCACGCTGTCCAGTATCCGTCAGGTTACAAATGATGTAAAGTATGTATCTACCACACTGACCAGTATCCATCAGGTTACAAATGGTGTAAAGTATGTATCTCCCACGATGTCCAGTATCCGTTAGGTTACAAATGGTGTAAAGTATGTATCTCTCACGCTGTCCAGTATCCGTTAGGTTACAAATGGTGTAAAGTATGTATCTACCACGTTATCCAGTATCCGTCAGGTTACAAATGGTGTAAAGTATGTATCTCTCACACTGTCCAGTATTCGTCAGGTTACAAATGGTGTAAAGTATGTATCTCACACGCTGTCCAGTATCAGTCAGGTTACAAATGGTGTAAAGTATCTATCTCTCATGCTGTCCAGTATTCGTCAGGTTACAAATGGTGTACAATGTGTATCTCTCACGCTGTCCAGTATCAGTCAGGATGCAAATGGTGTAAAGTATGTGTATCCCATGCTGCTCAGTATTCATCAGGTTACAAATGGTGTTAAGTATGTATCTCTCACGCTGTCCAGTATCCATCAGGTTACAAATGGTGTAAAGTATGTATCTACCACGCTGTCCAGTATCCGTCAGGTTACAAATGGTGTAAAGTGTGTATCTACCACGCTGTCCAGTATCAGTCAGGATGCAAATGGTGTAAAGTATGTGTATCCCATGCTGCTCAGTATCCATCAGGTTACAAATGGTGTAAAGTATGTATCTACCACGCTGTCCAGTATCCGTCAGGTTACAAATGGTGTAAAGTATGTATCTCCCACGCTGTCCAGTATCAGTCAAGTCACAAATGGTGTAAAGTATGTGTATCCCATGCTGCTCGGTATCCATCAGGTTACAAATGGTGTAAAGTATGTATCTCTCACGCTGTCCAGTATTCGTCAGGTTACAAATGGTGTAAAGTATGTATCTCCCACGCTGTCCAGTATCCGTCAGGTTACAAATGGTGTAAAGTATGTATCTCCCACGTTATCCATTATCCGTCAGGTTACAAATGGTGTAAAGTATGTATCTCCCACGCTGTCCAGTTTCAGTCAGGTTACAAATGGTGTAAAGTATTTATCTCCCACGCTGTCCAGTATCCGTCAGGTTACAAATGGTGTAAAGTATGTATCTCCCACACTTTCCAGTTTCAGTCAGGTTACAAATGGTGTAAAGTATGTATCTCCCACGTTATCCAGTATCCGTCAGGTTACAAATGGTGTAAAGTATGTATCTCCCACGCTGTCCAGTTTCAGTCAGGTTACAAATGGTGTAAAGTATTTTTCTCCCACGCTGTCCAGTATCCGTCAGGTTACAAATGGTGTAAAGTATGTATCTCCCACACTTTCCAGTTTCAGTCAGGTTACAAATGGTGTAAAGTATGTGTCTCCCACGCTGTCCAGTATCAGTCAGGTTACAAATAGTGTGAAGTATGTATCTACTACGCTGTCTAGTATCCGTCAGGTTACAATTGGTGTAAAGTGTGTATCTCTCACACTGTCCAGTATCGGTCAGGTTACAAATGGCGTAAAGTATGTATCTCTCACACTGTCCAGTATCCGTCAGGTTACAAATGGTGTAAAGTATGTATCTCCCAACGCTGTCCAGTATCCGCCAGGTTACAAATGGTGTAAAGTATGTATCTCCCACGCTGTCAGTATCCGTCAGGTTACAAATGGTGTAAAGTATGTATCTCCCACGCTGTCCAGTATCCGTCAGGTTACAAATGGTGTAAAGTATGTATCTCCCACGTTATCCAGTATCCGCCAGGTTACGAATGGTGTAAAGTATCTATCTCCCGCGCTGTCCAGCATCCGTCAGGTTACAAATGATGTAAAGTATGTATCTCTCACACTTTCCAGTAACCATCAGGTTACAAATGGTGTAAAGTATGTATCTACCACGCTGTCCAGTATCCATCAGGTTACAAATGGTGTAAAATGTGTATCTCTCACACTGTCCAGTATCCGTCAGGTTACAAATGGTGTAAAGTATTTATCTCTCACACTGTCCAGTATTCGTCAGGTTACAAATGGTGTAAAGTATGTATCTCACACGCTGTCCAGTATCAGTCAGGTTACAAATGGTGTAAAGTATCTATCTCTCATGCTGTCCAGTATTCGTCAGGTTACAAATGGTGTACAATGTGTATCTCTCACGCTGTCCAGTATCAGTCAGGATGCAAATGGTGTAAAGTATGTGTATCCCATGCTGCTCAGTATCCATCAGGTTACAAATGGTGTAAAGTATGTATCTCTCACGCTGTCCAGTATCCATCAGGTTACAAATGGTGTAAAGTATGTTTCTACCACGCTGTCCAGTATCCGTCAGGTTACAAATGGTGTAAAGTATGTATCTCCCACGCTGTCCAGTATCAGTCAAGTCACAAATGGTGTAAAGTATGTGTATCCCATGCTGCTCAGTATCCATCAGGTTACAAATGGTGTAAAGTATGTATCTCTCACGCTGTCCAGTATTCGTCAGGTTACAAATGGTGTAAAGTATGTATCTCCCACGCTGTCCAGTATCAGTCAGGTTACAAATGGTGTAAAGTATCTATCTCTCATGCTGTCCAGTATTCGCCAGGTTACAAATGGTGTACAATGTGTATCTCCCATGCTGTCCAGTATCCGTCAGGTTACAAATGGTGTAAAGTATGTATCTACCACGCTGTCCAGTATCAGTCAGGTTACAAATGGTGTGAAGTATGTATCTCTCACGCTGTCCAGTATCCTTCAGGTTACAAATGGTGTAAAGTATGTATCTCCCACACTGTCCAGTTTCAGTCAGGTTACAAATGGTGTAAAGTATGTATCTACCACGCTGTCCAGTATCCGTCAGGTTACAAATGGTGTAAAGTATGTATCTCCCACGCTGTCCAGTATCAGTCAGGTTACAAATGGTGTAAAGTATCTATCTCTCATGCTGTCCAGTATTCGTCAGGTTACAAATGTTGTACAATGTGTATCTCTCACGCTGTCCAGTATCAGTCAGGATACAAATGGTGTAAAGTATGTGTATCCCATGCTGCTCAGTATCCATCAGGTTAGAAATCGTGTAAAGTATGTATCTACCACGCTGTCCAGTATCCATCAGGTTACAAATGGTGTAAAGTATGTGTATCCCATGCTGCTCAGTATCCATCAGGTTACAAATGGTGTAAAGTATGTATCTCCCACGCTGTCCAGTATCAGTCAAGTCACAAATGGTGTAAAGTATGTATCTCTCATGCTGTCCAGTGTTCGTCAGGTTACAAATGGTGTAATGTATGTATCTACCACGCTATCCAGTATTAGTCAGGTTACAAATGGTGTGGAGTATGTTTTCCTATATTTCAGGTGAATGCATAACGTGTAGAATGCATTGTGAACATGGATTCGTATACGAAGAAGGATGTCCCACATGCGAATGTAGGTGAGTCGGTCGAACATCTATAGGATAGTCCCACATGCGAATGTAGGTGAGTCGGTCGAACATCTATAGAATTGTCCCACATGCGAATGTAGGTGAGTCGGTCGAACATCTATAGGATTGTCCCACATGCGAATGTAGGTCAGTCAGTCGAACGTCTATAGGATTGTCCCATATGCGAATGTAGGTCAGTCAGTCGAAAATCTTGAGATTGTTCCATATGATTGAATGTAATGTAATGTTTTTATCATGCTCATATACCACTAAGGTTTCGAGCATGCCCACCCCGGGTTCGACCGCTGGAGGCCAGGGGCCCAATCCGGTTGAAAACATATTTTATTGTACAAAGAACAAAAGAATCGGGCACAAGTTTCACAACTTGCGAGGCCCTCTTCTATTTACAATATGCATGGCGACCTATATTACATAGTTGTAAATATAAACTACATTTAAACAGTCAGTGATAACCAGTGGGAGGAAATATATTATATACAACAGAATATCAAAGAAAAAAAGAAGAAGAAAAGTAATAGTGATGCAAAAGATTACACAAATAATACTTCACGTGCAGTCAAACTCGTTATCACACTTACAAATAATCCTTATGGTAATTCAAATTATACTTTATTAATCAAAACAATGAGTTTGTTTGATATATATTTAAACACAAGTAAATATACTTTTTATTATTAGCATCGTTTATTGTGCTTCGACCATATAACAGTAATTGTAAATCTATTGGTTGAAAATGCTGTATGGAATTACGTAGAATCTGTCTCTGCTGTTCATATTTTTTTACATTGAAAGAAAAAATAGATATTGTTTTCTAACCTGTATCCACTGTTACACGAAGGGTCTGTGGTAAGCCCACATCTGTGCAAATCGGCGTTTAAAGGGATACATCCATGTCGTAATCTTGTATGTAATATATTTTCTATTCTTTTCCCACAGGAAAAATAATATGGAACTTTATTATCACTGGTGTTACTTCTTTTTCCATGTATCAATTGCTGAATAAATAAATGATGATTTATATATATATTCCTTTATACAGAGCTAGTGCAGGCTGGTCAAAATGAAGATGAGAAATTGGTGGTTGTTTTACACGTGGCGTGACGTAATATAGGTGAGTCGGTCGAACACATCTAGAATCGCCTATCATCGTATGTGGTCATTGCAGCTCCTGACGCTATCTGTACAACTTGTTCCAGCCAGTGCATCACGACTGGTATATCAAAGGCCGGGGTGTGTGCTATCCTGTCTATGGGATGGTGCATATAAAAGATCCCTTGCTGTTAATCAAAAAGAGTAGCCCATGAAGTGGCGACAGTGGGTTTTCTCTCTCAATATCTGTATGGTCTTTAATCATATGTCCAACACCATATAACCGTAAATAAAATGTGTTGACTGCGTCGTTAAATAAAACATTTCCTTCTATTTGTACAATTGGTATAGTAAAACGCATGGTATGTGTTATACATACATACATACATATATACATACCAGCCAGTACAAGTGCCAGGTTTGCCCACTGTTTCATGTACGTAAGCGGGATCGACCACGTTAATATTAGTGCGTTAATATATATGTAAGTAATAGTCAACCTCGACATACGTACAATATAGAGATATTCATACAATAATAAACACACTACAACAATAAACACCCCCCCCCCCCCCACACACACACACACAGAGAGAGATGTGTGTGTGTGTGTGTGTGTGTGTGTGTGTGTAATTCAGACATCGTCACGGAAAATAACGAGGAGTCTGATCTTCCCCATCGTATCAATGACCAGAGCTGTCGATGCCATAATTAAACTTTTAGCACTGCAGCTTGGAGGATACGATCCAATGCGCGACAAACATTATTACTAAACTTTGTGAATTAATTGTTGAATTTTTTATTTGCTTTATTTGTGTCATTGTATTTTGTTATTAAAACATTCTTCTAAATTTAGATTGTGCTAACATTGATTTTAATTCCAAAATTTGTAAAAAATATAAAAGATTATTAACTTTGTTCAGCACATGCAAAGGTACGATTAATTCGTTTATTGATTAGTTGATTCTTTGATAAATTTATTTTTCATTGCATAATAAATTGCACTGGCTAAAATAAGTAATTGATCAAACAAAATTAAATTTATATATCGTATTTAATATATATATATATATATATATATATATATATATATATATATATATATATATATATATATTACATACATGCATGCATAAATATATACTAGTATACATGTATATACTAGTATCACAGACTCTCTCACACACACACTCACACACATGCGTACACACACACAAAATGCATACAATGACAACACACACACAAACACACATATATATATATATATATATATATTACATACATACATACATGCATGCATAAATATATACTAGTATACATGTATATACTAGTATCACAGACTCACTCACTCTCTCTCTCCCCTCTCTCTCTCTCTCTCTCTCTCTCTCTCTCTCTCTCTCTCTCTCTCTCTCTCTCTCTCGCTCTCTCTCTCACACACACACACACACACACACCACACACACGCACGCAGACACACACACACACACACACACACACACACAGACACACACCACAACACATTTGTTAATGCAAATATATTTTGTCTTTACAGAGACTGATTTTGAATATGAGGAGACCATGCAAGATAACAGTGTTTATATTGTGCATCACGAAAAAAGTCAATAAATGGTTTTCATTTGATTTTATGTCGCTGTCGTTTTCTCTTCCAGTGGTAGTAACTATAACCGCATGAAGTAATTTTGAGTCATGGCTGGAAGTGCATTGTGTAGTGTATTAACTGACAAAAGCTATACCTGACGTGGCTCATTTATGAGATAACAGGATGTTCCGCATACAATTGTAGTGCTTAGTTTTACGACATGTCTTTCAAGCACAAGGGTACTTGACACACCGTACTAGTACTGAATCAAATAAAACTACATGCATTTATTGCCCACGTGAATCTATATTTTATCATCGGTGTTAGGACTAATAATGTGAACTAGACTACACGAATGTTCCAAAACGTCCCACACAAATGAAGCATTAGACACTTCTTGGTAGAAGGCGATAACAAGCAGATTCTATATGACTTAGATATGCTAATTACGAAAATGATTATTACTCAACTTTGCTTTATGGTTTTAACCTTCAAATTACCGACATTCAAAATGCCAGCCAAAATGTGTGTGTGTGTGCCCCTTTCCTTTCTCTTATTTGAATTCCATCTAATTTTTTCCCGATCTGGAAAGTGCTATCTTTCAACTTCTTTCGCTGTCCACCTTGACATCCCAGTCCTTGTCTCTCCAACCGCGATAGGTACTTGTCTCTTGTGGCTATCTGTGCCACACACCTTGCCATTCCCCATCTGCTTTTAGCTGTGAGCTTAGTCTGACCACTTCGGGGAGAGTTCAGTAGTTACTTCTTGCATTGTTAGCAGGCACTTGTAACCACCTACTTTACACCCCTACTACTCCCGCCAAAATGTTAGTTTGTTTATTTTTATTTGCTTGTTTGTTTTTGTTTTTGGTTTGTTTGTTTGTTGAATTTTTTTTTTTTTTTTTTTTTTTTTTTTTTTTTTTTTTACATATTATGGTCCGTTCACAGCACTCGAGTACCCGTGCACAGGCCGCATCCCGCAAGACTCGAGGCCGTTCACAGCACTAGAGTACCCGTGCGTGCAAGGAAGAGTACTTCACTTGCCATACAAGAACAGAAGGCACAATAGTGTTTTTCTTCAAATTGAAATAACATGTTGCATAAAACTACACATTTGTCTAAAATATAACTTAGCACCCTATAAGTATGTCAAATCAGAACAAAAATCAAGTTCTTTATAAATTTGAGTTTTCAGAATTTCATACATGAAGAATTAACTATGTTAATGGAAATTAAATACATAAACCCACTATTGGCACGTTATTTTTAATATAAAAAATAAAATGCTGTTAAAACCTAAGTTCAGGTTACCTGCATATAATATCATATTTAAGAGCAGTTGTATATGGCAAGTCAAATACCATGTAAAAAAAATATCATTCAAATCTTTACTGTATAAATTACAGGCCACAACCAACTTTTCCTCAGTGCTAACTTTGATTCAAACTCCATTCACAGCCATGTACAGTGATTATTGTCACGGTCACGGTCATTGTGAGCTTGCATGGTCGAATGACGGCTAATTAATCAATAAGTATAGTTTAATTAAATTAAATGACAAAATCATAATATTTTTATTATGCACTGAATACGTGCTTTTGGGTGTATACTACCAAATTCAATCCCATTGACGACAATAGTAAAATATGTGGCTAAGTCTCCTACCTGTAGCGTATCAATCGACATAAGCACCACGAATATAAATACTACCATCCCTCACCCTTAAAGTGAATCAGAAAAAAATGGGGGTGAAGCTGCTTATTTCAGACGTCTATGACTACCCTAGTTCCGCACAAAATTTGAGTACTTTTTTAACGGGTACCCCAAACATCTTTCAAGCACAAGGCTACTTGACACAGTGATACTAGATGAAATAAAATTGAATACATTTTTTCCCAGATGAAATAATTTTTTTACAATCAACACACTCACATACCAATCGCAGGACTTGTGGTGTTAACTTCTCTATCAAAAGTTCAGTGCACCTCCAACTTTGACCCAGCCGGAAGTTATTTGGTTTAGTACTACCTTTAAAGAGACAGTCCTGAGTTTGCTGCAATTTTAAAGATATTATCGACTAACAGAGACTTTTTAACGACTGTAATTACAATTGCATAAAATATTAGTGGCTGTGTATTAAACGTGTTTCTGATCGTTGTAATATTTGTACTAGATTAAATTTCATTTTGTTTCCTAAAATATTTGTTTTCGTACGTACAAAATTATTTGAAGAAACAATTCAGTTTGGGCTTCTTACAAATATTAAGACGACCAGAAACACATTGAATATATAGACACTGATATTCTAAACAAGAAAATATATTTAATATGCAAGTTTAATCGTAGAACTATTTTATTAGTCGGAAACATCTTACAATGCAGCAAACTCAGGAATGTCCCTTTAAGTTGTGGAATCAACCGTAATGCTATTTGGGTGTGGTCATGTTATGATTTGTTAGTATCTTCCATGGACTATTTGTACATAGATACAATTTTAAACAATAATACCGTTGTAGTCATGGTTATATTATATAGATAACAATAATACATTATCAATATGGGTTTTAAATCAATAACATAGACTTTTAATCGGTTTTAGTCTAATGAGAGTTAATTTTAATGGCACCTCACAAACATATAACGTCAAATTCACTTTAAATGTAGGACGTAAGTAATATTTAGCAGCCTAATGTAGATTTGTGTGCAATAAAATCCCTAAAACAGAACACTTGAGGGTGTCAACCTAAACTTTAAGTGAAATTACTGTTGTGAAATGGTGGATATTGTATTACGTAATGTAAAACAAGGTGTTACGTGAGACCCTAACCAATTTACATAACGGCCCTGATTATGTTGGGTTGGAGGTGGAGTGGGGTGAGGTGCCACATGGCGTTTAAAACGTTAAGATAATGGTTTTGTTAGCAAACCTTTTACTGAAAATCGCAGATATGTTTTTTAATATTATTTTTTACTGCACCTTGTATTGGTTTTAACCACTAGTGTACACTACATAATTGCATTATACGAACTAAAATTATATTCATTTTAAACATATAATCAGTGTAACGCATTCTCTTAGTCTTATTCGTACAACGCAGTCTGTAGGTTAGAGGTAGTGTTTGTTTATTTATTTATTTATTTATTTATTTATTTATTTTTATTTATTTATGTATATATTTATTTATTTAATGTTTGATTCTTTTTCTTGTTTTTTTTTCTTATTTACTTAGCCATTCTTTTATCTATTTTAACAAACAGGACCATTGTCGAACAGCAATGAAGAACCAGATAAGAACACATAAACACATATACGGTAATTATATAGACACATACATACAGTAATTTATATAGACACATATATGGTATTTATATAGCCACACACATACTGTAATTATATAGAAACACACATGCGATAATTATATAGCCACACACACATACAGTAATTATATAGACACACATACATAATTATATAGACACAAACACATACGTAATTATATAGACATGCATACGGTAAATTATACAGACACACACATACGGTAAGTATATAGACGTACTAATATGTAATTATATAGACGCATTCATATGGTACTGATATAGACAGACACATACACAATTATATAGACACACTCATACATAATTATATAGACACACATACGATAATTATATAGTTCAAGTTCTTTATTGCTTTAAGTTTTCACAACTCATCATATAGACACACACATACGTTAATTATATATACACACACATGCATAATTATATAGACACACACATGCATAAGTATACAGACACACACATACAGTAATTATATAAACACAAACATACGTCATTATATAGAAACACACATACGTAATTTATATGACATGCATACGTAATTATATAGACGCATTCATATGGTAATTGTATAGACACACATACGCAATTATATAAACACACTCATACGTAATTATATAGACCCACACACACACACGGTAATTATATAGACACACACACACACACGGTAATTATATAGACACACATATAGCTAATTGTATAGACACACTTACACTTATTATATAAACACACACACATACGTAATTATATAGACACACACTCATACATAATTATATACACATACATACGTAATTATCCACACACATACGTATTTATATTGACAAAGACACATCTTATTTTAATTATGAAGACACACACACATGGTAATTATGAAGACATATACGTAATTATATAGACACACACATATGGTAATTATATAGTCACACATACAGTAATTATATAGAAACACACATACGATAATTATATAGACAAATACGATACTAATATGTACACATATATACGTAATTATATATACACACATGAGTAATTATACAGACGCATTCATATGATAATTATATAGACATAGACACACGTAATTATATAGACACACTCGTACGTAATTATATAGACTCACGTACGTAATTATATAGATACACACATACCTGATTATATAGACTCACGTACGTAATTATATAGAAACACACATACGTGATTATATACACTCACATATGTAATTATATAAAAACACCCAGACGTACTGTTTT
>NC_054703.1:19012537-19054231 GCF_016097555.1 Gigantopelta aegis | reverse complement strand
GGCAACTTTGTAACTTTAATTTCATCAGCCATACCTGATGACTTCGCTGTACCTTCCACCCGTCCTGCCATGCAGTTTCAGTTTCACCTCCACTCATTGTAGACAAACTGGGTGTGATTTCCTTGGCTCCTTTTTTTTCGGCGCCAATATATGGCAGAACTATTACCATCGACGTCCCAAACTGCGTTCACCTAACGACAAAAATCACGAATACGACATTTATGGAAATACCATTCTACATTTTTCAGTTACTATACGTGAAACAAAATAGATTACAATCAGTTAACGTAAAAAAATCAACAATGTGGACGTAAAACAAATCCATTCTGGTAAACAAAAGTGAAGCACCATCCAGTAAACAGGAAAGAGTGCAACGTTTATAACTGCGTTAAAGCGCATGCGTTTGCAAAAAGTATCGTACCGCGCATGTGCGGTTCGTAATTTTCCATTTTTAAGGCCAACACCCATCGCTAAAAGTTGATGTCAATACAGACAGGCATTACGTTCATACCAGTGAATAGATTGTAAAATATCAATTTTCAAATGAATTGATTCGTAATTAAAAATATTTATAATTTATTTATTTATTTATTTACAATTGTTACGAATGGATTATGAATACTATTCACTACAGTAGAGGCACATAAATGTACCATACCTTTGCAGATCGAATTTCATAACTGAAAACAAATTCTAATAACAGGGGGATTAAAAATCCCCCGACCCCTACAAAAATAGAGCTCGTACGCCTATGACTAAAACTTCATTTTACATCCTAATATGTGTTTGTTTGTTTTGTACACACGGAACATATTCCAAAGTAAAATCTAGTCTCGGCTTGAGAAACACTGCGGCGATGAGAAACACTGAGGCGATGAGAAACACTGTGGCGGTGAGAAACTGTTTGTTTATACAGACAGTGATATACTAAACAACATGTATTTCGTATGTACTTTTATTACCCACCAGTGTAAGATACTGCTCATGTCATAACAATCACTCAGTATCTAACTAGTGTAATATTGGCGTGACGTGAGCGTGACGTAGATCACTTGATGACCCAATTCGTAGAAAATTAACGTGTAATAGGTCTCGACATCTGCTTACTTCTGCGTTGTGTCTTGTTTGCAGTTGGGTTTGTAATAAATAAAATACTAAACTAGCTTGCCCGTCATACCATTTTTATGAAACTCGTGAACAGTGTTGGTATCTGACTCGCTTGCGGCTTTCGCTCATCAGATACCAAAAAAACCCCTGGTATGACAGGTTAGCTCGTTTAGCAGGGCCGTAGCTAGCAGGGGGGCGAGGAGGCAAGGGGGAGGTGGGGGGGGGGGGGTGGAGTGGGCAACAGAAAAAATTCTGTAAAGCATTATAGAAACTTAAAGAAAATTCTCTTCATAACTGTTTAAGGAGTTTTAGACTATTAACTACTCAGTTGCCCCCCCCCCCCCCCCCCAAACAACTTTAGTTTAGTATTCTATATTTAGCCATTAAAATGCTCTTTCTGTCGGAAACGTGTTACAATTGTAGCCAATTTTGAAAAGATCCTTTCAAGAGTTAAAAATGTTTGCATATAATAGTAAGAAAATTTCTATTACTTCTAAAATGCCTTACTCCATGGAACTGTTGTTAGCGAAATTGTGAATTAATTAATAATTTAATTATGTTACAAGGGTATAAATAAATCAATATACATGTATTTGGTTTTGTGGATGACGTCATCGTGTGACGTCGAAGTGATACGTCCCACTTGGCGTTCTAGTGAGACGTATTACTTTGATATGTACCAGTATATTTTTAACCATATGGGTAATAATCAAATATATCTACCTAACGGGAGCCCGGAAACAAACACGTCTGGGTTCTAACTAATATAAAGTACAAAGGGGGATGTTTCTTATCGTTTTCGAATAATTTTCGAAAGGATCAGCAGTTTAGGAACTCTCTCAAACAATGTCTGTCCAAACGGTTATGAATCGCGAAAGAAAATACGTGATTTTAGATAAAAGTCATTTTGTACTAATACATGAACACAAAACTACATGATTATGGCGTATTGCCCAGTCGCTATAACATTTGGGTCAATTTTTTTATTATAATAAATAAATAAATAAATAAATAAACTGAATTGATCTAGAAGTGTAAAAATAACCCTCATTTTCACTAATTTATTGTTTGCTAGAAATGGGCTTAAATGTAAAACAAAATATTACAACACACCATCTGACACCTTCGCCGAGGCAATTGCTCCTAAGGTGAATGGTCTAACGTCGAGCTACAGGATAGAGCACCGATTTAGTAGATAGTATTCTTCAACACATGGAGGGCGGAGACATAGACCAGTGGTAAAACACACGCCTACCACGGCCTTTGATATACCAGTCGTAGTGCACTGGCAGGAACGAGTCATAGTCAAATGGGCCCACCGACGGGGATCGATCCTAGACCGAATGCGCATTAAACCTAGGCGAGCGCTGTACCACTGGGCTACGAAATGCAGGAAAGTTCACCAGAAAAACGTCTAAAGCGATGTTGTGCATCTGTCATTTGATGGTCCTGGTTGCTCAGCTGATCAACGAGTGTGCATTAAAACGTTTAAAGCGATGTTGTGCATCTGTCATTTGATGGTCCTGGTTGCTCAGCTGATCAACGAGTGTGCATTAAAACGTCAACCAAATTTTGATGTAATAAATAGAGGATTCGTCACGAGTGGGTTTTTAATATGGAAAATATCAACCTACGTTAATCAGTATTTGTCGAGGCTCTGCCGACACAAATACCCATTAACTAGACGAGGTTAATATGGAAAATATCAACCGAGTCTACGTTAATCAGTATTTGTCGAGGCTCTGCCGACACAAATACCGATTAACTAGACGAGGTTGATATTTTGCATATTAAAAAACACGAGTAGCGAATATCCTATAACACTTCTAAAATAACATTTTAATTCGATTTTTAGTAAATCACAGTTCTAGAGACTAAAGTCGACTCCATCGGTAATGACATCATCACGATTAGCACTAATTAGTTTGGCTTGTTGGCTTGTAAACAAACGACCCGTTGACAGCAACACCTTCCAAATTTGCATGTACCTTTAAATTTGCATACCATTATTAACCGGGTTAATACACTACATTATCACAAGGGGTTTATGACATGGATATCATGGGCAAGTTATAGGATATAGACAATTAATAGTAAACAAATCGGGCTTATACAACAATACAATTAAATTTCCGTAATGGCCCGATCACAATGGCCCGAATGACATTCCGTTTGTTTTCCGAATAGGAATTTGGGTGTTCGGGGAGCGAACGGATCATATTCGGGAAGCATTCGGTGTGTTCTAGGAGCATACTGGCTGTTCGGCTCCGTACGGATGCATACGGAACGGCATTCGGTAGCTCCAAAAATTTGTTGTGCATGTTCAAAATAATTTTCATCGACCATCCGAATGTGGCGTCCATGTGTATTCGGGAAGTATTCGGGAAGCATTCTAGGAGCATACGGCATGTACGGAAAACGTTCGGGAAGCATGCGTCTAGTTCTTGGTGCATTCGGAATGAAAATTTGGAGGTGCTGGGTTTCGTATGCTTTCCGAACACCCCGAATGGACCTAGAACATGACGAATGCTTTCCGAACGTTTTCAGTATCCTTTCCGGATTTTTTTTTCATTTATGCCGCCGAATGTATAACGAATAGCCAGAACCCTTCCAGTATTCTTTCAGAACATTTTCCGAACTGCTCGTACACTTCCAGAATGCACAATATGTTCCGTATGCTTTCCGAACACCCCGAATGGACATAGAACATGACGGACCCTTTCCGAACGCTTTCCGAACCCTTGCGGAAAGCATGCGGAAAGAGTTCGGTCCATTCTAGGTCGATTCGCCGTGTTCTGAAAGCATTCGGAAAGCATACGGAAAGCGTTCGGAAAGGAAATCTTTCGAAGTCAACATACGGGAAGTATTCGGTCTATTCTGAAAGCATTCTGAAACCATACTGAAAGCATTCTGAAACCATACTGAAAACATTCGGAAAACAAACGGAACGCATTCGGTGATACATTGGGGAAAATACATTCGGAGGGACATTCGGCCAGTTTAAAAAATCACACCACTTTCGTATACAGAAAACAAACGGAAGCTCATTCGGGCCAGTGTGATCGCCCCATTACATTCAATACAATTTAACGTCATCCATTTGTCACAGCCGTAGCAACGAAAGTTTTTTTCATTTCTCGATGAACCTAAAAATAACGTTGCCAGGTCTGATGACGTCACTTTAAATTGACAGGCTACTTCTTCTTAAGGCCACCACAGACCTTTGCAACAAGGTGCAATTTTTGTTGCGTCGTTGCATCGTGTGCGCTAGCCTGCGATGCAATTTTTTTTTGCATGCAACTGAAATTGCTCGATCAAACATGTTTGATTTTATTGCATGTAATTGCATCTAATTGCACGAGATCGCAAACGTGTGCGTCTTCAATGCAACAAAACGTTGACGCAATAATTTAAACTGCCAATGAATGGATAGATAGTGATCACATGAAGCTCAAAATGGCAGCCTCCAGCAGCATGTGGTCTACAGAAAAAGAGGATGAATTAGTGGTGATGTGGCAGACAATGCCATGTCTTTTTGACATAGCATCCCCTGAATATAGCAACATGGCTAAAAGGGAGATGTGTCTTGCAGAGATGGACTCTGTGCTTGGAATACCAAATAGGCTATATTTATATAGGTTTTCTACACAAATTGTGTGGTTATATCCTAAAGGACCAAAAAGCGTGCGTGACGAATTAAGTGTAACTTTACGTAAATTCAGTCTTCTACGTCATAACAGATATGTTGTAGAACATATCTTGATGACCACCGTCGAAACAAATACGGGGGAAAAACCGCCATTTTGACTGTCACGTGATCACTGCTAGACTAAAATTGCTGGTTGTCGCATGTGTGTGTGTATCAGTGCAACGAGAAAAAAGGTTGCTTGCAATCATGCAATTTCAGTTGCATGCGACAAAGGTGGCCTTTATTGAACATTGTTGTTTATGAACCAAAAAAATAATTCATAATAAAATATGCACTTTTTGTGTTTTTATTAGTAAGTTTGATTCAAATTTAACTATAAGTATTCTCTGACTCACACAGCTTGAGGTGTGTGTGTGGGGTTTTTTTTGGTCTTACAGAGATGAACATATAAGAAATAGCAGACAATTCTTAAATATAATAATAATAATTTAAAAAAAATCCACAACAACAACAATACCCCCCCAAAAAAAAAAAAAAAAAAACAAAAAAAAAAAAAAAAAAAAACAACAAACAAACATAAAAACAAACAAAAAAAACCCCAACAAACAAAACCAAACAACAACCAACCTACATGTTCGTTTTTAATTATGAAAATTAATTGATTTCTTTTCAGGAGATAATTTCAAGACGACCACTAAAGAAGATGTCTGCCACAGATCAACCACTGTTCCAAGTGAATGAAACATCCAGCCTTATAGAGACTTCGACTGATCCTGACGGCATTATTGACGGAACCTATTCTGGCGATGGACACAAATTAAAAAGCAATAATGAATCATTTCTGGATATGTGGTCTGATTTCGACAAATACCAACACACTTTCTGGGCCATTTTGGTGTGCCTTGCTCTGGTGGGCATCATCGGGAACATCCTAGTGTTTATTATGATGGGCGACAAGAAACTCAGTTCCCTGTCTTATTTAGTGTACTTGAAATGTTTGGCCGTTTCTGATCCTTGTTTGCTAATCACAACGATAATGTATGAAACTGAAAATATATACTTTCTATTTCAATTTGATGAAATAAAAATAACCATATGTCTGCTAATAGTTGGCATTAGGACTCTGTCGTTGTGGTTGGTGGTTGGACTTACAGTAGATAGATACGTATGCGTCTGTTTTCCATTAAAGCGAGAAATAGTTTGTACCCGAAAGAAAGCAATTGTCTTATGTTCTAGTATAGTTAGTCTGTCGGTTGTGTTGACCATACCCTTTTCTTCTGAAATGGAACTGTTAAGAGGTCAATGTTTTCCGTCAAGAAACATTCAGTATTATTACTTCTTCATTCGATTGTTCTTTTCCTCTTTCCTGCCATGCATGGTTATCCTTGTTCTGAACATCTTGATCGTTATTCAAATCCAACGAAGCCGCAACTTCCGAACCAGTTTTATTAGGTCAACAACTAACTCAGCTAGTCGTCAGCAAGACGGTTCAACGCGCCCCCTGGTGTTAGTATCTATACTAGCGTTTGTCACCATGGTACCAGGCGCAATGACACAGATCGCTGTAATTTCAATAAGATTATTGGACGTTGATTTCAAAGATCTGACAGTACTTGGTAATATCTGGGCACTCTGTTACATAATATACATGTTTAATTTTGGACAGAACTTTTACATCCTGATTGGAAGTTCGTCAAGCTATCGACATATCATTAGAAAGCGACTGCGTTGCTATACGTTGAATCAGAATGACGAAAATCGATCGAATCAAGCTACAATGACAAATATTCCTTGTCACAGTAGCGTTTCTGGATTAAGTACAACTGGTGTTTCTCAGGTGTCTGTCACAGTTGATGGCAAGGATTGAAAAATGGCTGTTAGTCTATCTGGTGTCATAAGTTGAACATTTGGAGTAGTGCGCTGCACATGATGAGTAGTTGTTTGTTACTAAGTGTCAATGTAGTAGTTATCTAGTTTGAGTATTGCCAGCTAATCATCGTTTATATTGAGTGCAGTATTATGAGCTAATCATCGTTTATATTGAGTGCAGTATTATCAGCTAGAGCATATGGTATCATGAGTGCAGTATTAGTGTAGTATTGTCAGCTAGAGCATATGGTATCATGAGTGCAGTATTGTCAGCTAGAGCATATGGTATCATGAGTGCAGTATTGTCAGCTAGAGCATATGGTATCATGAGTGCAGTATTGTCAGCTAGAGCATATGGTATCAGCTAATTCACCTGGTATTATGAATTTAGAATTGTTAGCTAGTCCATCTGGTATCACGAGCGGGTGTGTAGACTGGTACGAGCATGTATATAGTTTCATAAGAGTTTAAATTTGAATCTGAGTGACTTTCCCGACAGTCTTCTATCGCTCTCTATCCCTCCCCCTCTCGCCCCCCCTCTCTCTCTCTGTCTCCCCCCCCCTCTCTCTCTCTCTCTCTCCCCTCCCCCTCTCTCTCCCTTCCCCCCCCCTCTCTCTCTCTCTCTCTCTCTCTCTCTCTCTCTCTCTCTCTCGCTGTCTGTATCTTTGTCTGTGACTGTCTTTCTTTGTTTTTCATTGTTCACGTCTGTCTGTGTCTGCGGCTCTCTGCCTGTGTGTCTTTCTCTGTTTCTGTTTGTATCTTTATAATCGTATTTTGAACAACACCATCTGACATGATTTTTCTGTCGTAGCTTCGGTATTGTTAAAGTATGTTACGTTGTTAGAATTCGTAAATAATTTAACTGATTTTAAGGTTTCAGGTCTAGATGTGTTTATTCTGTTTTGTTTTGCTTTGTTCAATTAAAATGCTTACACAACCTATAGTTCCAGGGTTTTTTCCCACAAGGAACACAAGTGATGTTATAATATTTGGGTAAAGACTTTTATTACAGACTTATTCATTAGTGTATTGTTTAAAATCCGTTCGCAGGCCTCTGGAAATTGCGTAGCCCATTTTTCGTTCGCGCATTTAAATATGACATCATTTCCATGATCATAATGGGTTACGTAAAAACGAATGGGTGGTTTACGCAAAGTTTTAATTCTCAGAGTGATGATTCATTGCAGGAAACTCACTGTGAATGTTCTAGCATTAGGGCGTGAGGGCGTGAGGGCGTGAGGGCGCGATGCAGTATATAAGAAAGCTTAGGTTAGACAACGAGTGGCCGAGGGCGGGATTTTGCTCAGTTGGTTGAGTGCTCGCGAGAGGTACCTGCGTCGAAGGATCGAACCACCTCGGTTGATCAATTCAGCTGATTGCTTTTTTCTCGTTCCAACCAGTGCACCACAACTGGACAAAGGCCGTGGTATATGTTTTCCGGTCTGGAAAAGTGCATATAAAAGATTCGTTGCTGCATTAGGAAAAATGTATCGGCTTTCCTCTGACTACGAGTTAGAATTACCAAATGTTTGACATGCAATAGCCGATGAGGGGTGGGGTGGGGTAGGGTGGGGTGTCTTAACAAGATGCACCCAGAGAATGTGAGGCAAGATATAGCTCAGAGGCAGAGCAAGCGCCAGTATATGGGAAGGGATATACGGAGTGATGGGCTGTAGAGCGCTAACCTGAGCTACGACGGGTCACAGGAACGATCGCCGTCTCCGCCAAACCCATCCACACCCTATGACTGCTATACTTTTTATATACTGTTAAAACTATGGAAAGTATGCATAGAATAATTCTTACCCCTTTATAGAAAGAGTAATGTGTGTGGCGACAGAGAGGTATACAAATATTGATAGTTTAAACATGTGCTGTTTTTTCCCCGGGATCGTTTACATGTAGCATCCCTCAGACAGGATAGTACACAGCACATACCTTTGTTACATCAGTTGTGGAGCACTCGCTGGGACAAGAAATAGATCAGTGAGGATCGATCCTAGACCGATCGCGCATCAGACGAGAGCTTTACCACTGGGCTACGTCCCGGCCGCTGCATACAGAATACATCCATTTATTGAAAATCAGTTCAATGTATATTTGTTTTCTCTCACATCCTTTCTACAACTACAACTTTGACTGGTGCTGTTTTAATGGACTTCAGTGTAATAAAGTTATTTTGGGACATTGTTCATATGAAATGTCAATCTAGCCAGTGGACCACGACTGGAATATCAAAAGGCCGTGGTATATGCTACTCTGTCTGAGGGATGATGTACATAAAATATCCCTTGTTCCTAATGCAAAAAAATTAGCGGGTTTCCTCTGTAAAAAAATACCAAATGTTTGACATTCAGTAGCCGATACTGAATAAAACAATATGCTCTAATAGTCCGTTCTCGCATAAGTTTGCGGATGATTTTTGTGTGTGTGCATTTTTACGGATCATTTAGTTATATTGGAAGGAGTTGTCCGATTCGTGTTTAGTTTATATTTTTTGAATGTGAATGAAGGGAATGTGTCTAACATTTATGCTGTCGGTGGAACCGTTTAATTTTCGCCAACAGCTGTAGAACATCGCTTACAAGTAAGTTACAGGCGTGAAGTTTCCTACATTTCTTTCGCCACCGACCGAGCCTCATTTCATGATTAGCGAAAAGGGTTTTATTATTATTATTATTATTATTATTATTATTATTATTATATTTTTGTTTAACTCAATGCGTAGTCTAAGAAGAAACCCCCTACATGTTCCCATTTAGCAGCAAAAAAGTTTGTTTGGTTAACGACACCACTAGAACACATTAATTTATTAATCATCGGCTATTGGATGTCAACCATTTGGTAATTTTGACGTATAGTGTTATAGTGGAGCAGCAGAGAGTCAAAACGTCCAATAGTTTTCAAAACAGTCCAACCCGGAGTTCAACATAGGTTGAGATTTCTTACACGCTCGTTGGTGAGAACACCATTCGTTATTTATCATAATACATACTCGTTAAAGCTGCAGTGTCTGGAATATTTTTTTATTATTTAAGCATTTAGAATAGATGATCCAGTTCTGTTTGGTACATAAAAGGCCCACCACATCGCTATAGTTTCGCAATGCTCGCTTATCTACATTATCTAAGTCAACTGCAAACCCAATGGCCAGCTTGGTTTTCTTCAATTAGCGGGACGCCAGTAGAACTGGGAATTTACGCGATTTGCGCAGGCGCTGAGCTTCTCACGTAATTTTGAAATTTTTTTACTGTCTTGATTGAGGGGTCGTCTCATACCTCCAAAATATATTTATATCCATAGAGGTATGGTACACTACCTTTCCAGGGGTCGGTGGGGGATTTGCCTTGAAATTTTGACAGTGACCAGCGGTTGGCATACGCGTTACATGTAAGGGGGTGTTAATAATTACGTAACGCTCTTAGTCCATGGGCCAGATACCGAAACCCTCCCCCCCCCCCCCACCAGGGAGTTTTGGAGACAAGTATTTTTAGATACCTCATTATATATGAATTTAATATCTGCTTGTCTGCAGCAAAAATGTTGGTGGATTAACAAAATATTGCCATTTGAATTGGGGTACCGTTGCACATTTTGTGTTCCAAAAACACTATATTGAAGAATTAAATATAGTGATAAATTTGTCATCCATATAAATTTTTAACAGATATAAGGCCAAAATGAATGATATTCATCCTATACTAGATGTTAATAGTAACAAACCAAATAACAATGCAATATGTGGTATCAATAATGATATACTCATCGGCAAAAGTTAAGCAATGCCTGAAATGCATTATTTTCTATATTTACACATATTTTGGGCTGCTTGAACCTTTTACTATTAAAAATTGCACTGTATTTAATATATTGAGGCAGCATTATTCAAATATGGTTCAGTATATCTGCCTATACTATACTCAACAAAATTAATTAAGGTCTAACAGATATTTTAGCATTTTCCTTTAAATATGGGGGACATACAACTTCTTCCGTTGAAAGTTGTCAGCATTGTGGCATGTTCTTAAACTTAATGACTTAAATAACAATTTTGAGGGAACACAATGACAAAAAACATTCTGAACAAATGTGTTACAAATACTTGCCTAATGCTCATTTCAATATTTTTCAGAAGTATGTGAAATACCCAGTATTTTTTGCGTGTATAACCAGTAAAAGTTTACTGAAACAATATACAGAAGCCATATATATGACCAAAACATGCTAAAATAATATGACAGTAACAAAGAATTATATTATAATATAAGAAAGTTTACTAGCCCTTAATTAATTTTGTTGAGTATACATGTATATGCATCAATATTATGAATATGTCCCTCTATCTCACAGAAGTTCATCTTATACTAGTCTGTGTTTGTAATATTTTTAGATTTGCCTTTAAATTTACATTGTGCTTAACTTATGCTCAAGTGTATATAATTAGTTTCTACATCAAATATTGTCTAGGAAAGTTTTGACTTCCTTTCATATTCCTTTGCATTTTCATGCAATTAAAATATGTCTGTCATGTTCACAATTTCTGGTATTCTCCTTCTCCAGACTCTACTCTGGTTCCTCCATCAGTATGTCCATCAGCTCTCATGGTATCATATCACTATTTCATCTCCAGTGTGCCTTCTAAAATTTCTCAGCCATATGACAATTTGGTTGGGGAATAGCCTGGACTGGCTGGTATGACTGATACCAAATGACAACTTGGCAATTTGTTCCCTTTATGTGCATTCTCAGAGCATTATCAGTGAATGCATACATGTAGAGTGGAGAAGGCTGATTTATACTCTACTGTAGTTCAATATTATCATCCTTGGTTTGGCACAGCTGGAATTGCTAGTTGGTGTCTTCCCTGCATCCTTAATGATGCTGTGCACATCAATAAGATGCCTCTTGTTGCCAAATTGAGTGTATACAAATGTCCGTATCTGGGATGGTGAACTGGCAGCAATGTACAGACATTGAAGTATAATCTTTGTTTCTGCATCTTCTTGTGCACTTTACAACACCCTCAGACATGGTTTGCGTTTGAAACATGTACTTTGTCTCACAAATAGAACCGTCTTCCCAAGACGCTGAGGGCAGAGTTTTCTTTTTTTCATTTAAATGGTCTCCCAGTCTCTTAAGATCTTTGTAGGGATTCCTTAGATCAAGTATGGCTTGGAAGAACCCCTTTCACATGAGAAATTTAGTGCCAAACCACGAATGCTGTTATTATGCTACTGTGGATTAGTTGCAAACCTTCCATCCAGTAGATATTTCCTGAAAATATGCTGTACCAATAGAGCAAATTGGAAGAGAGCAAATTGCCATGGTCTCATATGGTATTAGTCATATCACAAAGTCCAGGGTATTCCTCAACCACATAGAAATGGCTGAGAAATGTCCAAAGAAATACTGAAGCTGAATTGGATGGTTTGTGATCTGATAACAAGAGCTGTTGACATACTGAGAGAGGAACAAGAGCAAAGGTCCAGAGGACAAAATAAGAAATTTCAGATATTGTGAACATAATATACATTATATTTGAGTCAGATGATAAGACTGAAATAGGAAAGAAAGTCAAGTACTAGATATGCCTGATGACTATATCTGATGTCAATTATATAAACCTAAGCATAAATTAAGCACAATTTAAATACAAATATGTTTTTAAAAATAGTACAAGCTTCTGTGAGATAGATGAATTGTAAATGTTTTAACACACATGCCGAGGAAAGGTACTTATAATTGGTTGGTACTAAGAACAGAGGGACATCTTCATAAATTTGTGAACTTAGTATATAAACTCCATATACTTAACCATATTTGAATAATGAAGCCTCAATATGTTATAGAAAAAAGCCAGGTCAATTTGTTTTTTTAATAATAAAAGCTTCAGGCAATCCTAAGTATGTGTATACATAGAAATTAATACATTTCTGGCATTGCTTACTAGTAACTTATTTTGAGAAGTATATAATTATTCATACCTCATAGTATATTGTTTTGTAATTGTTATTAACATCTACTTAATAGAATAAAAGGAAGGATGTAGAAATAGAAAATTGTAAACTTCACATATATCATATTTGGGTCACATAAAATGATTGAGAATTGGGAATGAAAGTTAGATTTTTATAGTGCTAGATATTTGCCTGATGACAATATTCTATGTAGATATCAATTATATACACCAAAACATAAGTTAAGCATAATATAAATAGAACTGCAGTTCTACAATATTACAAAAAGGAACAAAAAACCTAGCTATTGTAAGATGAACTGTTATGAGACAGATAAATTGTATATGTAATGCAGACTTGCCTAGAATGGTATGCAAATTCACTTTTTATGTTTGTAAGACTTGTGTGTAATATAAAAATATTCAAAATATCCATGTAAATGGTTTAGACAGCATGTACTGCACCATATTTAAGTAATGCTGCCTTCAGATATTAAATACAATACAATAATAAAAGGATCAGAATGTTTTAGGTACGGTATGTATATATACACATGTACATAGAGAATTACATATATCGGGAACGGTGTAACTTTTGCTGGTGAGTATACACCCGGTACTATATCCATACCACATATATTGCATTGCTTTGTGGTTTGTTGTTATGAACATGTAATTTAGCATGAATAGCATTCATAATTTGGTCTTAAACCTGTTCAAAATATGTCTGGATGTTAACTTGAACATTGCCATGCAGTTTTTTCATATACTATGTTTGTAATACTCAGGACATTTCAAATTCATTGACTCACTATGTTTAGTCAGATGCTAAAAATTTATTATTTTTTGGTGGAATACATTCACCAGTAACCCAGCTTTAAAGTAAAAGCAGTGATATAGTCCAGAATTATTTTCAAATATTTTTGAAAATTATGTGGAACATTCACCTTGATCAGAAATTTGCCCTGTTAAAAATAAATAGGGTGCCTACACCCAAACATGCCCTACAGGCACACCCACCAACAGATTGCCTGCAGACAAGCTGATTTGAATATGTCTATGGATAGGCTTCAAAGATATACTCATCTTGAAAAATACCGGGGGGGGGGGGGGGGGGGGTGGGGGGGGGGTGGGTGGGTGTGTGTGTGTATAGTAGGCCCACGGTCTATAATGGATGGAGTCGTTAAACAAAACAAACATTTCCCCTACAATTGGAACTCTAGCTATCTCTAGCTCTGACTACAAAAAAAGACATGTTTTATTTAACGACGCACTCAACACATGTTATTTACGGTTATATGGCGTCAGAAATATGGTTAAGGACCACACAGATATTGAGAGAGGAAACCCGCGGTCGCCACTTCATGAACTATTCTTTCTGATTAGTAGCAAGGGATCTTTTATATGCACCATCCCACAGACAGGGTAATACATACCACGGCCTTTGATATACCAGTCGTGGTGCACTGTCTGTAACGAGAAATAGCCCAAGTACACGCCTCATACGCGATAGGTTGCAGGATCGATAGCCATTCGGACCAGTCTCCGTGACTGGTGTATCAGAATCTGTGGTCCTGCCTAGTCTCCGTGACTGGTGTATCTGAATCCGTGGTGCTGCCTAGTCTCCGTGACTGGTGTATCTGAATCCGTGGTCCTGCTTAGTCTCCGTGACTGGTGTATCGGAATCCGTGGTCCTGCCTAGTCTCCGTGACTGGTGTATCGGAATCCGTGGTCCTGTCTAGTCTCCGTGACTGGTGTATCGGAATCCGTGGTCCTGCCTAGTCTCCGTGACTGGTGTATCGGAATCCGTGGTCCTGCCTAGTCTCCGTGACTGGTGTATCGGAATCCGTGGTCCTGCCTAGTCTCCGTGACTGGTGTATCGGAATCCGTGGTGCTGCCTAGTCTCCGTGACTGGTGTATCGGAATCCGTGGTGCTGCCTAGTCTCCGTGACTGGTGTATCGGAATCCGTGGTCCTGCCTAGTCTCCGTGACTGGTGTATCGGAATCCGTGGTCCTGCCTAGTCTCCGTGACTGGTGTATCGGAATCCGTGGTGCTGCCTAGTCTACGTGACTGGTGTATCGGAATCCGTGGTGCTGCCTAGTCTCCGTGACTGGTGTATCAGAATCCGTGGTCCTGTGTAGTGTCCGTGACTGGTGTATCGGAATCCGTGGTCCTGCCTAGTCTCCGTGACTGGTGTATCAGAATCCGTGGTCCTGTCTAGTGTCCGTGACTGGTGTATGTGAATCCGTGATCCTGTCTAGTGTCCGTGACTGGTGTATCGGAATCCGTGGTCCTGCCTAGTCTCCGTGACTGGTGTATCGGAATCTGTGGTCCTGTCTAGTGTCCGTGACTGGTGTATCGGAATCCGTGGTCCTGCCTAGTCTCCGTGACTGGTGTATCGGAATCCGTGGTCCTGCCTAGTCTCCGTGACTGGTGTATCGGAATCCGTGGTCCTGCCTAGTCTCCGTGACTGGTGTATCGGAATCCGTGGTCCTGCCTAGTCTCCGTGACTGGTGTATCGGAATCCGTGGTCCTGCCTAGTCTCCGTGACTGGTGAATCGGAATCCGTGGTCCTGCCTAGTCTCCGTGACTGGTGTATCGGAATCCGTGGTCCTGTCTAGTCTCCGTGACTGGTGAATCGGAATCCGTGGTCCTGCCTAGTCTCCGTGACTGGTGAATCGGAATCCGTGGTCCTGTCTAGTCTCCGTGACTGGTGAATCGGAATCCGTGGTCCTGTCTAGTCTCCGTGACTGGTGTATCGGAATCCGTGGTCCTGCCTAGTCTCCGTGACTGGTGTATCGGAATCCGTGGTCCTGCCTAGTCTCCGTGACTGGTGTATCGGAATCCGTGGTCCTGCCTAGTCTCCGTGACTGGTGTATCGGAATCCGTGGTCCTGCCTAGTCTCCGTGACTGGTGTATCGGAATCCGTGGTCCTGCCTAGTCTCCGTGACTGGTGTATCGGAATCCGTGGTCCTGCCTAGTCTCCGTGACTGGTGAATCGGAATCCGTGGTCCTGCCTAGTCTCCGTGACTGGTGTATCGGAATCCGTGGTCCTGTCTAGTCTCCGTGACTGGTGTATCTGAATCCGTGGTCCTGCCTAGTCTCCGTGACTGGTGTATCTGAATCCGTGGTCCTGTCTAGTCTCCGTGACTGGTGTATCTGAATCCGTGGTCCTGCCTAGTCTCCGTGACTGGTGTATCGGAATCCGTGGTCCTGCCTAGTCTCCGTGACTGGTGTATCGGAATCCGTGGTCCTGCCTAGTCTCCGTGACTGGTGTATCGGAATCCGTGGTCCTGCCTAGTCTCCGTGACTGGTGTATCGGAATCCGTGGTCCTGCCTAGTCTCCGTGACTGGTGTATCGGAATCCGTGGTCCTGCCTAGTCTCCGTGACTGGTGTATCGGAATCCGTGGTCCTGCCTAGTCTCCGTGACTGGTGTATCGGAATCCGTGGTCCTGCCTAGTCTCCGTGACTGGTGTATCGGAATCCGTGGTCCTGCCTAGTCTCCGTGACTGGTGTATCGGAATCCGTGGTCCTGCCTAGTCTCCGTGACTGGTGAATCAGAATCCGTGGTCCTGCCTAGTCTCCGTGACTGGTGTATCTGAATCCGTGGTCCTGTCTAGTCTCCGTGACTGGTGTATCTGAATCCGTGGTCCTGCCTAGTCTCCGTGACTGGTGTATCGGAATCCGTGGTCCTGCCTAGTCTCCGTGACTGGTGTATCGGAATCCGTGGTCCTGCCTAGTCTCCGTGACTGGTGTATCGGAATCCGTGGTCCTGCCTAGTCTCCGTGACTGGTGTATCGGAATCCGTGGTCCTGCCTAGTCTCCGTGACTGGTGTATCGGAATCCGTGGTCCTGCCTAGTCTCCGTGACTGGTGTATCGGAATCCGTGGTCCTGCCTAGTCTCCGTGACTGGTGAATCGGAATCCGTGGTCCTGCCTAGTCTCCGTGACTGGTGTATCGGAATCCGTGATCCTGCCTAGTCTCCGTGACTGGTGTATCTGAATCCGTGATCCTGTCTAGTCTCCGTGACTGGTGTATCTGAATCCGTGGTCCTGTCTAGTCTCCGTGACTGGTGTATCTGAATCCGTGGTCCTGCCTAGTCTCCGTGACTGGTGTATCTGAATCCGTGGTCCTGCCTAGTCTCCGTGACTGGTGTATCTGAATCCGTGGTCCTGCCTAGTCTCCGTGACTGGTGTATCGGAATCCGTGGTCCTGCCTAGTCTCCGTGACTGGTGTATCGGAATCCGTGGTCCTGCCTAGTCTCCGTGACTGGTGTATCGGAATCCGTGGTCCTGCCTAGTCTCCGTGACTGGTGTATCGGAATCCGTGGTGCTGCCTAGTCTCCGTGACTGGTGTATCGGAATCCGTGGTCCTGTCTAGTGTCCGTGACTGGTGTATCGGAATCCGTGGTCCTGCCTAGTCTCCGTGACTGGTGTATCGGAATCCGTGGTCCTGTCTAGTCTCCGTGACTGGTGTATCGGAATCCGTGGTCCTGTCTAGTCTCCGTGACTGGTGTATCGGAATCCGTGGTGCTGCCTAGTCTCCGTGACTGGTGTATCGGAATCCGTGGTGCTGCCTAGTCTCCGTGACTGGTGTATCGGAATCTGTGGTCCTGCCTAGTGTCCGTGACTGGTGTATCGGAATCCGTGGTCCTGCCTAGTCTCCGTGACTGGTGTATCAGAATCCGTGGTCCTGTGTAGTGTCCGTGACTGGTGTATCAGAATCCGTGGTCCTGCCTAGTCTCCGTGACTGGTGTATCAGAATCCGTGGTCCTGTCTAGCGTCCGTGACTGGTGTATGTGAATCCGTGATCCTGTCTAGTGTCCCTGACTGGTGTATCGGAATCCGTGGTCCTGCCTAGTCTCCGTGACTGGTGTATCGGAATCTGTGGTCCTGTCTAGTGTCCGTGACTGGTGTATCGGAATCCGTGGTCCTGCCTAGTCTCCGTGACTGGTGTATCGGAATCCGTGGTCCTGCCTAGTCTCCGTGACTGGTGTATCGGAATCCGTGGTCCTGCCTAGTCTCCGTGACTGGTGTATCGGAATCCGTGGTCCTGCCTAGTCTCCGTGACTGGTGTATCGGAATCCGTGGTCCTGCCTAGTCTCCGTGACTGGTGTATCGGAATCCGTGGTCCTGTCTAGTCTCCGTGACTGGTGAATCAGAATCCGTGGTCCTGCCTAGTCTCCGTGACTGGTGAATCAGAATCCGTGATCCTGTCTAGTCTCCGTGACTGGTGAATCAGAATCCGTGGTCCTGTCTAGTCTCCGTGACTGGTGTATCTGAATCCGTGGTCCTGTCTAGTCTCCGTGACTGGTGTATCTGAATCCGTGGTCCTGCCTAGTCTCCGTGACTGGTGTATCGGAATCCGTGGTCCTGCCTAGTCTCCGTGACTGGTGTATCGGAATCCGTGGTCCTGCCTAGTCTCCGTGACTGGTGTATCGGAATCCGTGGTCCTGCCTAGTCTCCGTGACTGGTGTATCGGAATCCGTGGTCCTGCCTAGTCTCCGTGACTGGTGTATCGGAATCCGTGGTCCTGCCTAGTCTCCGTGACTGGTGTATCAGAATCCGTGGTCCTGTCTAGTCTCCGTGACTGGTGAATCAGAATCCGTGGTCCTGTCTAGTCTCCGTGACTGGTGTATCTGAATCCGTGGTCCTGTCTAGTCTCCGTGACTGGTGTATCTGAATCCGTGGTCCTGCCTAGTCTCCGTGACTGGTGTATCGGAATCCGTGGTCCTGCCTAGTCTCCGTGACTGGTGTATCGGAATCCGTGGTCCTGCCTAGTCTCCGTGACTGGTGTATCGGAATCCGTGGTCCTGCCTAGTCTCCGTGACTGGTGTATCGGAATCCGTGGTCCTGCCTAGTCTCCGTGACTGGTGTATCAGAATCCGTGGTCCTGCCTATAGGAAAGTGCATATGTCTCAAGAGCTACACGGACATTTGGTTCAATACGTTAAAGAAAATGTTTTTTCCTTTCTTCCTGTTGATATGATAGCCCGGTGGTAAAGCGCTCGCTTGAAGCGCGGTCGGTCTGGGATCGATCCCAGTCTGTGGGCCCATCGAGGTATTTATCGTTACAGCCAGTGCACCACTACTGGTATATCAAAGGCCGTGGTATGTGCTATCCTGTCTGTGGGATGGTGCAAATAAGAGATTCCTTGCTACTAATGGAACAGTGTAGCGGGTTTTCTCTCTTAGAGTTTGTCAAAATTATCAAATGTTTGATATCCAATAGCCGATGATTAATTAACCAATGTGATCTATTTTTGTCGTTAACCAAAACAAACTTTAACTGTTGATATTAAACCGATTATGTTGTCCAATCCTAAAATGTATTTCCTTTAAGACTATTATGCTATTAAATATGGGTGTTTTTCATGGATGCTTTTGTTATAGGTCCCACGGTACTTGTAACGGTACTTCGGCGGCTATAGTTTGAATGTATAGTCTTATAATGAACACAAAGAATACATTTTACACGAACAGGCTCTACAGTAGCAAGTAAACTTTAATAAAATATATATATATATACCGGAAGTACAATTCACGTTAGAGCCGATAGGCCATTATCACTTACAGTAAGATGTGGGCCGTTGCGACGTATTACAGCTAGTTGTTAAGAAAGACGAATACAAACTTGAATTTAGCTTTGAATTTAGCTTTGAATTTAGCTTTGTAAAAACCGTGCAGGGATCAGGACAAATGGAAGTTATTTAGATTGTAATAATAACTCAAGAACACGTTGGCCGATTCATCATCGACTACGTTAAAGGCACTCTGTCACGGATGGTTGACCTAATTAATGACCCAAGAAAGTATTATGTGAAAATATATACATTTGATTTGTACGTACAAGTACCCTAGTGATCCATCTACATAACTACCATATCCCACTTATTATTATTAGATTCAAAATAATAATAAAATAAAATAATACTCTGCTGAAGGATTTGCTTTTTCCCCTTCAGAGTGGGCGAAGTATTATAGCCTGCCATTTAAGATTTTGAAAGACCCAACACTGTTATGGTTCCAATATCAAATCCTACATAGAATTACAGCAACGAATACTTTCTTATATAAAATAAAATATGTTGAGATAAGCTATTATTAGAAAAATATATGTATTACAAGAATTGTTTACATAAAGAATTCGACGAAAACTGGGAATGTTGGTTAAGATTTTTGGAAAATATTTAAACGGCCAGCCTTTGTTTTTGTATTAAAAAAGATTATGGTTATTTGTTTTACAATGTTGCTGGTTGGGAGGAAATACTTATTTCAGCTTTCTCCCCTTTCTCTCCTTGCTCCTATGGCATATTCTGTGTATAATTGATATGTACGGTAATGATTCGGGGCCCCAACCGTGACACTATCTATTGTTTTTCTGGGGCAATAAACATTTATTTAAAAAAAAAAAAAAAAAAAAAAAAAAAAAAATTAATAATTACTAACTGCAAATTATCAGCTGGCTGAGGTAGATTATCTGAAAGAGAAACTAACTACGGAGAGTACACAAACTAAAAACAGGCCTTGAACCTTTCACCGATTGCAATTTTGAGGCTGCTTACGTAAATGTTTTAAAAGTGAATTTTACCGCAAATAAATATGACTTAAAGGTACCGTTATTTTGCTGTATGTGGTCACATTTCAAATGCGCAAAATTGCAAGGGGCAATAAAACTCAAAATATACATATAGTTTATACCAGTAACGCCGAGATCACTTCCGGGTCCCCCTCTAAATTTATGTAACGTCCCCACCCACTCCACCGATACATGATTTTACCAACATTATAATAGCAATAATAATAATAATACAAAATAATAATAATAATAATAATAATAATAATAATAATATTTTTATTATTAGCAGCAGCCTACTACTACCTTTTTGGGGTGGAGGGGACTGGGTTTTATCTGGGTTTTTTTTGCTATAAAAGTACAACATTAACGTGTGTGCACACATACAAATGATAGGCTGAACTTTCCCCTGCACGTAGAACTGGATTCAACTGGGTTAAGTTATAATTAAGCCAACTTTTCGACGGCAAAACATGCGACAGTACACTAGGTTTTTAACGCTATACATTAAAACGAATGACCACTCTGCGAATCAGTCAAAATAATGTGCAAAAATTTTGCGAAGAAAACGACTGTCTGGACATTGGCGATACTAGAAAACACGTTACCCGTCTAAACTCCCGTCTCTACTAAATTTCATGCACACGCGCCTGCAGAGGTACTGTGTAAAAAAAAAAAAAAATAATAATAAAAAAATACGCCGTTATTTTGTCATGAAATGATATATATTATAATTATTTGCCATGTATATAGCCGGCCCCCATTTGCCAAGTCTCTATACACGGCGTTCGTACATATAAAATTCAAGAATACCAAACACGGCTGTCGTATACATATAGCCTCATCACTACGAGTTAGTGTTGCCGTACGTTTTATGACTTTTCAGAAAAAGAGTTCCAAAATTTAAAAGTTAAGCGTAATATGGAATTCCCTCGATTGTGGTTCAATTAAAATGTTTTGGATGACACAATAACGAGGTTTGGTAAGCCAAACGAATGTACGGGGCGGGACGTAGCCCAGTGGTACAGCGTTCGCTCGATGCGCGGTCGGTGTGGGATCGATCCCCGTCGGTGGGCCCATTGGGCTATTTCTCGTTCCAGCCAGTGCACCACTATCAAAGGCCGTGGTATGTACTACCCTGTTTGTGGGATGGTGCATATAAAAGATCCCTTGCTACTAATGGAAAGAGTAGCCAATGAAGTGGCGACAGCGGGTTTCCTCTCTCAATAAATGAGTGGTCCTTAACCATATGTCTGACGCCATATAACCGTAAATAAAATGTGTTGCGTGCGTCGTTAAATAAAAAATGTCTTTCTTTCCAAAGGTATGTAATAATTTTGATTTATAATGCATATTTAGAGAAATAAGGCCCACTAAATACGTGACTGAGGGCCTTTAATGGCTGAAGTATGTTACGTTGTTAGAGTTTGTAAATGAATCAACCGAATTCAATGTTTCAGTACTAAATGTTTTATTATGTTGTGTTTTGATTTGTTCAGTTAAAATGTTTATACAAACTATAGTTCTAATTTGTGATAATGGACACCAGTGATGTTACTATATTTTTGGCAAAGAGTTTTATGCCATATGCATACTTATTCATTCATTGCAGTGGAATTAATGTGAATGTGCCATCATTAAGGTGTGAGGGCGCGATACAATTTATAAAAAAAGTTTAGATCCGAGAATGTCTGCACAGAAAACATATTGCAGACGAGCGATGTGACAAAATGCACAGAAAACGGTGTGACATAATACTAATTTATTACACACCTGCGTAAGAGGTCATCCGTTGTAGATCAATTGTGTCTTCAACATATTATTGGTAGTTCCCAGTTCATGACCCAATTCTCCCCAGCAAATATACACACATGACGTCATTCATTACGTCATGTGTGTGTCCTTAATGTTGAGAGTTTCAGGCTAATTATTTGATCGTCTTGATTAGTATTTATTCCTAAAACTAAATAATTTGTTTTACTTTTTCCAAGTCACCTGTCAAAATAAGTAGAATAAAGTCAAATACAAAATATTGTTTTATTCACTTTCGGCTAAAACCTGAAAAAAAGATGAAGTTGGAACATCTCTCCAATATTTACTGAACTCCATTGAACACGCATCATCCAACCTTCAGTTATATAGGTGCGAAAACAGTCTGCAGGTCTGCATGCTATGGCTTAACACTGCTGATGTAAATGTGCTGGGGTGTGGGATCGTTTCCATATATACGTAAAGGAAACTAATATTAATCATGTACTAAAGAGAATAATAGCGATTTATTAGGTCTATTCCGGTTAATACGATAACAGATGTGCGATGCTAATAATTCAGAACCTGCTTAAGTTCTTGTATTTATAATCGAAAGATAATTGCTTGGTGTTAACCGATTATACGTACCGATCTACGATGGTCGATGATGAAGTTCCAAAAGAAGAACGAAGAAGTGTTTTATTTAACGACATACTCCACACATTTTAATTACGGTTATATGGCGTCCAACATTTGGTTAATGAAAAGGAAGGAAGTGTTTTATTTAACGACATACTCCACACATTTTAATTACGGTTATATGGCGTCGATCATCTGGTTAATGAGAAGGAAGGAAATATCTGGTTAATGAGAAGGAAGGAAATGTTTTATTTAACGACATACTCCACACATTTTAATTACGGTTATATGGCGTCGAACATCTGGTTAATGAGAAGGAAGGAAATGTTTTATTTAACGACATACTCCACACATTTCAATTACGGTTATATGGCGTCGAACATCTGGTTAATGAGAAGGAAGGAAATGTTTTATTTAACGACATACTCCACACATTTTAATTACGGTTATATGGCGTCGAACATCTGGTGAATGAGAAGGAAGGAAATGTTTTATTTAACGACATACTCCACACATTTCAATTACGGTTATATGGCGTCGAACATCTGGTGAATGAGAAGGAAGGAAGTGTTATATTTAACGACATACTCCACACATTTCAATTACGTTTATATGGCGTCGAACATCTGGTGAATGAGAAGGAAGGAAGTGTTATATTTAACGACATACTCCACACATTTTAATTACAGTTATATGGCGTCGAACGTCTGGTTAATGAGAAGGAAGGAAATGTTTTATTTAACGACATAGTCCACAGATTTTAATTACGGTTTTATGACGTCGAACATCTGGTTAATGAGAAAGGAAATTCGCTGCCGACATACGCACGGGCCGGACTACTCTTTACGTTTGCAACAAGGGATGAGCAAATTCAAACCGATTCCCAGCAATATCCCCAAATCTTTCCTTAAAGGGATATTCCTGAGTTTGCTGCAATTTTAAAGATGTTATCAAGTAACAGAGACTTTTTAACGAGTGTAATTACATATTAAATATATTTTTCTGTATATTAAACGTGTTTCTGATCGTTCTAATATTTGTAGTAGGTTAAATTTTATTTTGTTTCCTAAAATAATGTTTTTTCGTACGTACGAAATTATTTGAAGCCAAAATCCAGTTTCACTATTTGGGCTTCTTACAAATATTATGACGACCAGAAACGCATTGAATATACACACACTGATATTCTAACAAGAAAATATATTTAATATGTAAGTTTAATCGAAGAAATATTTTATTAAAGTAGTGTCGGAAATAGAATAAAACAGATTTTTGTCGATTATGTCTTCAATATTAAGCTGACAAGTAAATATTTTGTAAATATCTATTTAATGATACTCTACCTAATTTAGCATTTACTAGTTTGGGCTCTCATTGATGTACAAGGTGTTGTTTACTCTTAAAATTAAAAGAAAGATGTCAGTAAACAGGTGATTTGTGCTCTTTATTGGAACAGACTATAAAACAATTTGATAACGTGTTAATTTCAATGCTGTTGCGATATGTGAGGGACCGTCTCTGGTCACTGTTTACCGATATCATTTTCCAAAACAAGACATTTCTAAGTAACTTTTGAATAAAACTGTCAAGAACCATTCTGTGTGTGATATATTATACCGGTATTAAAGGTGCTATGTACAAGTATTAAAGGTGTTATCTCCAGGTTGCATAATCACAGCTATTGCAATTAATTTGTTTTAAATTAAATTTTGCTTTAACATTTAAAGACAACAGCTTCAACTATATGCCCATAAATGATTCTAACCTTATAATTTTATCTACTAGTAGAAAATACATTTTTATTGGAGAATCTTTATCACAAACAGATGCTCACTGTCACGGGGATTCTACAATACCCGTAACTGAATGAAACACGATTGTCCAAACATCTCTCCTAACTGTATATCTATTAGATCTCTCTGTAACAAGGCAGTATATACTCGCGTTGGCTCGTCTCTAGGTATGATAATTGATACGATCTTATATAAAGTATATATTATTATAGCACGTTTAGTTCACTAGAAAACACAACAAAAACACAATACACTTTGGAATCTGTATTAACCTACGCTGACAAATGTACTGCCGCAGTAGTTAATTAATAACAACAATAATAACAACCTAGAACTGATCACTTAATTAGTTAATCGCTAGGTGTCTAGTTTACACAATATGCTAATCACTTCACCGTGACACAACACCCGCACGTGTGATAATTGAGAAACGCTTCCAGGGGAACTTAATTAATAAAGGAATTACAACACTATTCCTAACTGGTTAATTTTTAATTAACCCTTAACTACTCATTCAGTAACCTTGTAACACAGAATTAATACTGGTACCTATCACAATAAAGACAATAACCTACAGTTTACCTAGGTCTTCTAGGATGACTGGCTAAGCTTTATATTACCAAATACTCGTATAAATATAGAACAGTAAGACTACGATTTACTTCGTCAGATGACCGAAGACACTGTCTAAAGAATATTGGTATAATACAGTATTAAAATATTTAAAGTCACATCAATCACATCAAGGTTATACAACAGAGCAGAAATAATATATTTACCAAAGTCCAAACGGACAACGTTCCCGGGAGGCCTTCCTTTTTGGTTCTCCCCAATATCTCTAAACCTTAGCTATTTATTATAAAACCAGAATATCGCCTGGGGGTACAAGGCGGTTCTCCCCCTATCAAGTGATATATCCCCAACTCCCAGAGACGCATTTTTCTCTTTGATCGCCAGACTTACTGACGCCATCGTCGCCAAATCACGGTTGTAAAAACCGCACTCGCAGAGGTATTACGTAACTACTCGCCACATGGCCTCCGCAACTGACTGAGTGTGTACGGTCGCGCGGAGGTATTACGTAACCAAGTGCACACGACCTTCTAACACAATTAATATCGCCACAGGCGAAAGAAATTAAGAGCATGTACCGTCACACACCCCCACCTCAAAAGGGATATTTCCTCTACTCTAGGAATAGGTAAATATACTACATTAAAACAAAACGGTGCGTTAACCGACGCATACGGGCATTTATAACACATGTAATAATAAGGTGACTACCAGTAATCACACTGAGTCTCTGAGTCCCTGGTATACAAATAAAATATATAAAAACAAAACAGAAATCAAGAATGTCAACACATTATCATAACGTTCAACTTCGGGACAGGGCATCAGCGATTACATTGGATGTGCCCTTGATATGTTCGATGGTAATTGGGTATTCTTGCAGAAGAAGACTCCACCTCAAAACTCTCTGGTTGGTGGCTTTCATTCTGTGAATGAAAGTAAGCGGATTATGATCAGTAAAGACCACCACTTGGTGCACTGCCGATTTTACGTAGATCTGAAAATGCTTCAGAGCTTGTACCATGGCCAAAGCTTCCTTCTCTATAGTGGAATAGATCACCTGGTGTTTGTCAAACTTTTTCGAGAAGAAACTTACAGGATGGTCCAGTCCATTTTCGTCTTCCTGGAACAGCACAGCTCCAGCTCCCACGTCACTGGCATCCACAGCTAGCCTGAAAGGCATTCGGTAGTCTGGTGCTGCCATCACGGGAGACGAGGAGAGCATCTGCTTGAGACGGTTGAATGACTTCTCGCATTCATCTGACCACTGGAACTTCGTTTCCTTCTTTAGCAGCGATGTGATGGGGGCCGCTACCGTCGCAAATCTAGCACAGAAACGACGATAATAACCGGCCATACCAAGGAACCGGCGAACTTCACGACGGTTGGTCGGTGCAGGGTACTGGCTGATGCTTAGTGTCTTGGCCTGCAGTGGGGCGACGCAACGATGTCCGACAGTATGACCTAAGTAGGTCACTGAAGCTCTCACGAATTCACATTTGCCCAGGTTCACAGTCAAGTTAGCTTTCTGTAGGCGACTGAATATTTGTTGTAGCCCGGTTAAATGTTCATCCCAAGTGTCAGTGGCTAACACCACATCGTCCAGATATACACTGACGTTTTCTAGGTCTGATAACACCTGGTTCATCATCCTTTGAAAGGCGGCAGGGGCAGTCTTCAAACCAAACGGCATCACTCGGAATTGGAAGAGGCCGTCAGGTGTGATGATCGCCAGAATGTCCTTTGAAATTAAGAGCATGTACCGTCACACTCACATATAACTATGATATAGCACCTTTAAGTGGTTGCAAGATTGTGTAAATTTCTAGTGTTTATATTCACTAAATATGCTGATCATAATTAATAATTTATGCTGCAATTCAAAATACTCATTTAACTTGCAGTCTTAGATTAAACGTTTGTTTAAGGGTAAATGAAATTGACACATGTCGATCAACATGTGTTATAGTCTGTTCCAATAAAGTACACAAATCACCTGTTTACTGACATCTTTCTTTTAATTTCAAGAGTAAACACCACCTTGTACATCAATGAGAACCCAAACAAGTAAATGCTAAATTAGGTAGAGTATTATTAAATATTTACTTGTCAGTTTAATATGAAAGAAATAATCGACGAAAATCAGTTTTATTATATTTCCGACACTACTTTAGTCGAAAACATCTTACAATGCAGCAAACTCAGGAATGTCCCTTTAACACTTGTATACAATTTCGCGTTTTCCGTGGTCTACTAGAATACAAATACACAATGTCAGTCAAGTTCGACGATCAAACGAATATATATCAAAGCTTTTAAAAATAAACGCAATGTAGCTCCCAATATTGATATGATAATCAATTACCAATAATCGCACATGGCTGCGTTTGAGCGATGTTACACGTTCATTAGGTTTACACTACAGGTGAACACATTTTGCCTGCGCAAAGACATAACAGAACACACACACACACACACACACACACACACACACACACACACACACACACACAGAGACACACAAAAACATATAACAGAACACACACACACATAGAGACACACACAAAAACATATAACAGAACACACACACATACACACACACACACACACACAACAGAACACAGACACACACACACACACACACACACAACAGAACACACACACACACACACACATAACACACACACACAACAGAACACACACACACACACACACACACACACACACACACACACACACACACAGAACACACACACACACACACACACAACACACACACACACACACACACACACACACACACACACACACACACACACACACACACACACACAGACACACACAGACACACACACACAGACACACACACACACACACACACACACACACACACACACACACACACACAGCAGAACACACACACACACAACAGAAAACACACACACAACAGAACACACACACACACAACAGAACACACACACACACACACAGACACACACACACACACAAAGACACACACATACACACACACATATACACATACACACACACATACACACACACATACACACACACATACACATACACACATACACACACACACATACACACACATACACACACACACATACACATACACACACACACACACACACACACATATATATTCATAGACACCCACATACATACACAAAAAGACACGCGTACAAAAATAAAGACACACACGCATGCACGCACGCACATATATACATATTGCCCGTCTTTCTCTACATATATATATACACACACACACAATAAATTTTAATCCTAATGACTTTTCGCTCTCCGTGGTGTGTCTAATGGAGACTTTACTGTCTTATGAAAACATTCAGCTACAATACAGCATCCTTGTCAATCACAATGAATGTAAAATCCGATTGGCTGTTCATTAGAAATATAACACCCTTGTGGATTAAATTTAATTTCAACTCTGATTGGTCGTTTGGCTGCTATAAATCACAAAGAATATTAACTTAAATCAGATATTGGGCGGTCGTCGTGAACAATCGTAAACAGCCACAAGTGAGTATAACACTCTCTACCATTTAATTTGGTTACCTAAGTGTGTGTTTATGTAGATTTAATGATTGTACTATACATGCATATTATAACATTTATTAAGAGTACACCGTCAGCGGTCTACCTTTGATCTGTAACTGTTATCTGATCAGTATAAGGATGTTTGTCTCTTTGTCGCTCTCTGGTCTAGGAACCCTTTTACGGGTTTCACAGTATAGCATGGATACAATTGATTATAAAATATATTCTCTTTTTAGAAAACCGTTTTAAATAAATAAAATCTCAGTTATGTCGCTCTCTGGTTTAGGAACTCTTTTACGGGTTTCATAGTATAGCATGGATACCATTGATTATAAAATATATTCTCGTTTTTAGAAAACCGTTTTAAATAAAATCTCACTTATGTCGCTGTCTGGTCTAGGGACCTTTTTACGGAATTCACAGTATAGCATGGATACCATTGGTTACAGTACATACTGAGGTAATAACTAACACCGTTTTATTTGAAATCGTTCACAGGATGTTTTTTTTTTTTTTGATTGACTTCTATCGAAATGGAACTATATTTTCCGGACGATTGCCAGTCATTTCGCTAAAACTAGGTAAAATAATTATGAAAAAGAACTAACAATAACGGTTGTATTTTAATTTATCACCCATCTGGTGAACATATAGCGGTGTTGTACAAATATGGTTGGTACGCAACACGAGGTGTGTACCAGATATACGTTTTGTTATTGGTTGACAATGAATTAAGACCATTTTGATAGAACTTTTTTCATTCATAAAACAATCACGTTATCAACATTCCACAACTGTTACTACATGTGTCATGCATTTGAGTTGACATAAATCTGAGTGTCGCGAGATATAATTTAAAAAATAGAAATTTAAAATAAATAAAATTGAATATTGCAAATATGTCTCTTTCTATAAAACAAAGCTATAGACACATTTGAAAACAATTAAATGCACAAATAAAATACCGTAACCATGTATTGTCTGCCACTGTCAGTAGTGATTTTGTTAAAATCGCAACTCGCAATGGCTTCCAAAATTAATGCGAAAGATCGTGTTAAAATAGATGGAAAAGTATATGGAACAGTGTTATCAATCGTTCAACCACTGGATAGCTATCGCAGGGTTGAAAATTAGCATTCGCCCGGTCGACTACGAATTTTACAACGGTAGTCCGTTGGGCGACCACCGATTTTAGGGTCTGGCAAGTATGGTACCAATCGAAAAGAAAGAAAGAAAGAAATGTTTTATTTAACGACGCACTCAACACATTTAATTACGGTTATATGGCGTCAGACATATGGTTAAGGACCACACTGATTTTGAGTGGAAACCCGCTGTCGCCACTACATGGGATACTCTTTCGATTACAGCAAGGGATCTTTTATTTGCGCTTCCCACAGGCAGGATAGCACAAACCATGGCCTTTGTTGAACCAGTTATGGATCACTGGTCGGTGCAAGTGGTTTACACCTACCCAATGAGCCTTGCAGAGCACTCACTCAGGGTTTGGAGTCGGTATCTGGATTAAAAATCCCATGCCTCGACTGGGATCCGAACCCAGTACCTACCAGCCTGTAGACCGATGGCCTGCCACGACGCCACCGAGGCCGGCCCCAATCGAAAAAGAAACACACTAAAACTGAATCGAATGTGACGAAATATTACAGATCTGGCAGCAGAAGACATAGAACATGTTTTATATTATTTCAGTGCCAAAATAATGAATAAAGATAACATTCATATAAAACATATTAATTTCTTATGTTTTAAACCCATACCATCTCAAATAATATTTTATTGGGGGTATCAGTCCAGTGTAAATTAAAACAAAAATTATTTACAAATTACCATTAAACTGCATAGGTTAACTCTGATACTGGTTTTAAAGCAATTGATGGAACATCCAAGGTAATCTGAATGACAAAACCTTAATACATGACCAGGGCCGTATCTCTGTACAAAGAGTCGAATGGGCATTTGGCAAAATAATGGATGATTCCATGGATCTCTGTCTAGTGCCTCGTCTATAGGAGAAAAGCCACCTCTGACAAAATAATGGATGATTCCATGGATCTCTATCTAGTGCCTCGTCTATAGGAGAAAAGCCACTCTCGATGAAATAATTTACTAGGCATGTCACCCCTCTTGCATCGCTACAAAGTTAATTCCATCCCTCTTGCATTGCAACAAAGAGGACACCCACTCTCAAACTCGTTTATTTAAGCACGCGCAGTTCTACCTTTGTACTACGTTATATTTTACTTAATAGACAATACAAGTCAAGCAGCATACTTTGGCTGTTCTAGCATTTTGCCATCACCCCATATAAAAATGAGATTTAATATGTATAAAAGTAACCTTTTTAGTTATACTTGATTTCTTTTTCAATTTTTTTTTTATTTGAGTTGGTAATGGTTTAAAACTTAACATGTTTTTATATGAATTTCAACTTTATTCGTTATAAGTTAAACGCCAATTCATCGGTTTTCTTTTGAGACAAACGGACTATGCACGGTGAGCACATGGCTATCATTCAACAAAAAACACTCTAGTTTTGATTTTGGATGTTCAGTTAAATTTCAGTGTGATACTTGGAGGGCTAGTTGAATTTGAGAAGGGCCAGTAAGATTTTTCTTCAACTGGCACTGCTGGCGATCATGGTTTTTATGTTAATTTTGAACCCTGCTATCACATGTACAATATAAAAACTGACCTGGGACAAATCCTGCAAGCGGCACAGTACAAATTGAGCGTTGTACCAGAGACGGTGTCATCTCGACCGATTGGGACTCTAAACTCGGTTCGATCCCCGATAACGTGTAAAAGAAACTTTTCAAAGACGAATTCTTTGATGAGCCCAATAACAATAATTTCACTGCAGAGCATGACAATATATACGACATTGACAAGTTTATACACACTAACCGAAATCAAAATACATGGTGAAAAAACAAATTACGATATGAAAATTTTACAGAAGTTCTTGATTAACAGTTGCGAAAACAGACCCATTGAACTGATGCCACCGAATGACTTGTGTAACATTCTCTACCGATTGTTTTTATGTCAGTTAAAAACACCGGACGGACAAGCGGACAAACCATCATCGCTGAGGTCCAAATTGTCAAGTTTTGACAGGTATTTAAATTCACTTCGCTCCAAGAAGTCATTGTTGCGAGACGGGGAGTTTAGTAAAGTTCGCAAAGTGCTATCCATCAATCGCAAAATATTAAAAATGGAAGGTTTGGGCAATTTACCGTATCGGGCAGAAAGTCCGTCGAGTGATGAAATTAAAATTCTTTGGGATTCTGGAGAAATGGGTCCCTAAACTCCGGAGTCCATACCGAATACCCTGTGGTGGAACAACACCAGGCACTTCGGTCTTCGCAACGTTACCCCTCATCGGAAAATCAAATGAGGTGACGTCACTCTCAAAGTCAATACAGATGGCAGAGAAGTCATCGAAGACAACGAACGCCAAAGCAAAACACGTACTGCTGTCGATACCGGCAATGTCCGCGACGTTCCACCTCGCGCTTGGGCTGTTCCTAGTGATATACGGTGCCCAGTTTCTCTGTACCAGCTATACGTCGATAAACCATTTTATTTGGCGACCAATTCGAAAACCGGCAAGAATAAAATCGGCTCCATAATGCAACGGATGGCTGGTGCAGTTGGCTTCACGGGAAAACGTCTGACAAATCACTCTACGCAAAAAAGCATAATACAAACACTTCGAGAAAACAGCGTTGTCCCAACCGAAATTATGCAACTATCGGGTCACAGCAATGTACAAAGTGTCAACAATTACAGCAATCTGTTAAGCATGCAACACAGGCAACTTTGTAACTTTAATTTAATCAGCTATACCTGATGACTTCGCCGTACCTTCCACCCGTCCTGCCACGCAGTTTCAGTTTCACCTCCACTAAATGTAGATATGTGATTTCCTTGGTAACATTTCTTTTCGGCGCCAATATATGGCGCAACATTTACCATCGACGTCTCAAACTGCGTTCACCTAACGACAAAAACACGAATACGACATTTACGGAAGTACTATTCTACAGTTTTCAGTTACTATACGTGAAACAAAATAGATTGCAATCAGTTGACGTAAAAAATCTACAAATCCATTCTAGTAAACAAAAGTGAAGCACCATCCAGTAAACAGGAAAGAGTGCAACGTCGGTGGGCCCATTTGACTATTCTCGTTCCAGCCAGTGCACCACGACTGGTATATCAAAGGTCGTAGCATGTGCTATCCTGTCTGTGGGATGGTGCATGCAAAAGATCAGTTGCTACTATGGGAAAATGTATCGAGTTTCCTCTCTAAGAGTATAGTTCAAAATTACCAAGTGTTTGACATTCAATAGCGGATGATTAATAAATCAATGAGCTCTAGTGGTGTCTTTAAAGAAAACAAACATTTCATTTTTCTTTCGGACTATACACTTTCTGGCAAACTGCTTCGGTTAAAAGTGTTTGTATTTTTTCGCGTTCAAACATATGGTCATTTTGTCACAGTCATAGAGAGGAAATCCGCTACATGTTTTTCCATTAGTAGCAAGGAATATTTTACATACACCATCCCACAGATACAATAGTGCATACCACGGCCTTTGATATACCAGTCGTAGTGCACTGGCAGGAACGAGGAACCGAATGCGCATCAGGCCTAGGCGAGCGCTGTACCACTGGGCTACGAAATGCAGGAAAGTTCACAAGAAAAACGTTTAAAGCGATGTTGTGCATCTGTCATTTGATGGTCCTGGTTAACGAGTGTGCATTAAAACGTCAAACAAATTTTCATGAGGATTCGTCACGAGTTTTTTTTTTTTTAATATGGAAAATATCAACCGAGTCTACGTTAATCAGTATTTGTCGAGGCTCTGCCGACACAAATACCGATTAACTAGACGAGGTTAATATTTTGCATATTAAAAAACACGAGTAGCGAATTCTATTTGTCCTATAACACTTCTGAAATAACATTTTAATTCGATTTTGAGTAAATCACGGTACTAGAGACTAAAGTCGACTCCATCGGTAATGACATCATCACGATTAGCATTAATTAGTTTGGCTTGTTGGCTTGTAAACAAACGACCCGTTGACAGCAACACCTTCCAAATTTGCATGTACCTTTAAATTTGCATATCATTATTAACCAGGTTAATACACTACATTATCACATGGGTTTATGAGGTGGATATCATGGGCAAGTTATAGGATAAAGGCAATTAATAGTAAACAAATCGGGCTTATACAGCTATACAATTAAATTTCCGAAACATTCAATAAAATTTAACGTCATCCAATTGTCACAGCCGTAGCAACGCGAGTTTTTTTCATTTCTCGATGAACCTAAAAAATACGGTTGCCAGGTCTGATGACGTCACTTTAAATTGGTAGGCTACTTTTTCTTACTGAACATTGTTGTTTATGGACCAAAAAAATAATTCATAATAAAATATGCACTGTTTGTGTTTTTATTAGTAAGTTTGATTCAAATTTAACTATAAGTATTCTCTGTTATTTCGTTTCCGTTCATCTGGGTATAAAGACACACAAAATCACCCAAATATTTATGTGAGAACGACTCACACAGGTTGAGGTGTGGGTTGTTTTGTTTTTGGTAAGAAATGGCAGACAATCCTTAAATATAGCTTAAAAAAACAACCAAACAAATCCCCCAAAACAACCAACAACAACAATACCTCCCAAACCCTCAACCCCCCCCCCCCAAACACCCCCCCCCCAAAAAAAAACCCCACAAAAAAAAATAAAAAAAAATAAAACAAACACAAAAACAAACAAAAAACCCCAACAAACAAAACCAAACAACTTTGAAAATTGATTGATTTCTTTTCAGGAGATAATTTCAAGACGACCACTAAAGACGATGTCTGCCACAGGTCAACCACTGTTCCAAGTGAATGAAACATCCAGCCTTATAGAGACTTCGACTGATCCTGACGGCATTATTGACGGAACCTATTCTGGTGATGGACACAAATTAAAAAGCAATAATGAATCATTTCTGGATATGTGGTCTGATTTCGACAAATACCAACATACTTTCTGGGCCATTTTGGTGTGCCTTGCTCTGGTAGGCATTATCGGGAACATCCTAGTGTTTATTATGATGGGCGACAAGAAACTCAGTTCCCTGTCTTATTCAGTGTACTTGAAATTTTTGGCCGTTTCTGACTCTTGTTTGCTAATCACAACGATAATGTATGAAACTGAAAATATATACTTTCTATTTCAATTTGATGAAATAAAGATAACCATATGTCTGCTACCAGTGGGCATTAGGACTCTGTCGTTGTGGTTGGTGGTTGGACTTACAGTAGATAGATACGTATGCGTCTGTTTTCCTTTAAAGCGAGAAATAGTTTGTACCCGAAAGAAAGCTATTGTCTTCTGTACTAGTATGGTTGGTCTGTCGGTTGTGTTGACCATACCCTTTTCTTCTGAAACAGAACTGTTAAGAGGTGTGTGCTTTCCGTCAAAAAACATTCACTATTATTACTTGTTCATTCGGTTGTTCTTTTCCTCCTTCCTGCCATGCATGGTTATCCTTGTTCTGAACATCTTTATCATTATTCAAATCCAACGAAGCCGCAACTTCCGAACCAGTTTTATTAGGTCAACAACTAACTCAGCTAGTCGTCAGCAAGACGGTTCAACGCGCCCCCTGGTGTTAGTCTCTATACTAGCGTTTGTCACCATGGTACCAGGCGCAATGGCACAGGTCGCTGTAACTTCAATAAGACTATTGGACGTAGATTTCAAAGATCTTACAGTACTTGGTAATATCTGGGCACTCTCTTACATAATATACATGTTTAATTTTGGACAGAACTTTTACATCCTGATTGGAAGTTCGTCAAACTATCGACATATCATTAGAAAGCGACTGCGTTGCTATGCGTTGAATCAGAATGACGAAAATCAATCGAATCAAGCTACAATGACAAATATTCCTTGTCACAGTAGCGGTTCTGGATTAAGTACAACTGGTGTATCTCAGGTGTCTGTCACAGTTGATGGCATGGATTGAGAACTGGCTGTTAGCCTATCTGGTGTCATAAGTTGAACATTTGGAGTAGTGCGCTGGACCACTAGTGCGCTGGATGAGTAGTTGTTTGCTATTAAGTGTCAATGTAGTAGTTATTTAGTTAGACTGAACCCTCAGTATTGTCAGCTAATCATCGTTTATCATGAGTGCAGTATTATGAGCTAATCATCGTTTATATTGAGTGCAGTATTATCAGCTAGAGCATATGGTATCACGAGTGCAGTATTGTCAGCTAGAGCATATGGTATCACGAGTGCAGTATTGTCAGCTAGAGCATATGGTATCATGAGTGCAATATTGTCAGCTAGAGCATATAGTATCATGAGTGTAGTATTAGTGTAGTATTGTCAGCTAATCATCGTTTATCATGAGTGCAGTATTGCCAGCTAGAGCATATGGTATCATGAGTGTAGTATTGTCAGCTAGAGCATATGGTATCATGAGTGCAGTATTGTTAGCTAGAGCATATGCTATCATGAGTGCAGTGTTAGTGTAGTATTGTCAGATAGAGCATATGGTATCACGAGTGCAGTATTGTCTGCTAGAGCATATGGTATCACGAGTGCAGTATTGTCTGCTAGAGCATATGGTATCACGAGTGCAGTATTGTCAGCTAGAGCATATGGTATCATGAGTGCAGTATTGTCAGCTAGAGCATATGGTATCATGAGTGTAGTATTGTCAGCTAGAACATATGGTATCATAAGTGTAGTATTGTCAGCTAGAGCATGTGGTATCAGCTAATTCACCTGGTATTATGAGTTTAGAATTGCTGGTTAGTCCAATCTGGTATCACGAGCGGGTGTATAGATTGGTACGAGCATGATATAGTTTCAGGAGAGTTTAAATTTGAATGTGAGTGACTTTCCCGACAGTCTTCTATCGCTCTCTCTCTCCCTCTCTGTGTCTCTCTCCTCCCTCTCTCTCTCTCTCTCTCTCTCTCTCTCTCTCTCTCTCTCTCTCTCTCTCTCTCTCTCTCTCTCTCTCTCTCTCTCTCTCTCTATCGCTGTCTGTATTTTTGTTGGTCTTTCTTTGTTTGTCATTGTTCATGTTTGTCTGTCTTTGTCTGCGGCTCTCTGTCTGTGTCTCTGCCTGTGTGTCTGTCTCTGTTTGTATCTTTATAATCGTATTTTGAACAACACCATCTAACATGATTTTTCTGTCGTAGCTTCGGTATTGTTAAAGTATATTACGTTGTTAGAATTCGTAAATAAATTAACTGATTTTAAGGTTTCAGGTCTAGATGTGTTTATTCTGTTTTGTTTTGCTTTGTTCAATTAAAATGCTTACACAACCTATAGTTCCAGGGTTTTTTTCCCACAAGGAACACAAGTGATGTTATAATATTTGGGTAAAGACTTTTATTACAGACTTATTCATTAGTGTATTGTTTAAAATCCGTTCGCAGGCCTCTGGAAATTGCATAGCCCATTTTTCGTTCGCGCATTGAAATTATGACATCATTTCCATGATGATAATGGGTTACGTAAAAACGAATGGGTGGTTTACGCAAAGTTTTAATTTTCAGAGTGATGATTCATTGCAGGAAACTCACTGTGAATGTTCTAGCATTAGGGCGTGAGGGCGTGAGGGCGCGATGCAGTATATAAGAAAGCTTAGGTTAGACAACGAGTGGCCGAGGGCGGGATTTTGCTCAGTTGGTTGAGTGCTCGCGTGAGGTACCTGCGTCGAAGGATCGAACCACCTCGGTTGATCAATTCAGCTGATTGCTTTTTTCTCGTTCCAACCAGTGCACCACAACTGGACAAAGGCCGTGGTATATGTTTTCCGGTCTGGAAAAGTGCATATAAAAGATTCGTTGCTGCATTAGGAAAAATGTATCGGCTTTCCTCTGACTACGAGTTAGAATTACCAAATGTTTGACATCCAATAGCCAATGAGGGGTGGGGTGGGGTGGGGTGGGGGGTTGTTAGGGTGGGGTGTCTTAACAAGATGCACCCACAGAATGTGAGGCAAGATATAGCTCAGAGGCAGAACAAGCGCGAGTATATGGGGAGGGATATACGGAGTGATGGGCTGTACAGCGCTAACCTGAGCTACGATGGGTCACAGGAACGATCGCCGTCTCCGCCAAACCCATCCACACCCTATGACTGCTATACTTTTTATATACTGTTAAAACTATGGAAAGTATGCATAGAATACTTCTTACCCCTTTACAGAAAGAGTAATGTGTGTGGCGACAGAGAGGTATACAAATACTGATAGCTTAAACATGTGCTGTTTCTTTCCCGGGATCGTTTACATGTAGCATCCCTCAGACAGGATAGTACATAGCACAGACCTTTGTTACATCAGTTGTGGAGCACTGGCTGGGACGAGAAATAGACCAGTGAGGATCGATCCTAGACCGACCGCGCATCAGACGAGAGCTTTACCACTGGGCTACGTCTCGGCCGTTGCATATCAGAATACATCCATTTATTGAAAATCTTAAAAAAAAAAACTAAATGTGTGACATTCAGTAGCCGATACTTAATAAATCAATATGCTCTAATTACATGCAATATTCCCCTACAGAATCCGTGGTCCTGCCTAGTCTCCGTGACTGGTGTATCGGAATCCGTGGTCCTGCCTAGTCTCCGTGACTGGTGTATCGGAATCCGTGGTCCTGCCTAGTCTCCGTGACTGGTGTATCTGAATCCGTGGTCCTGCCTAGTCTCCGTGACTTGTCTATCGGAATCCGTGGTCCTGCCTAGTGTCCGTGACTGGTGTATCGGAATCCGTGGTCCTGTCTAGTCTCCGTGACTGGTGTATCGGAATCCGTGGTCCTGCCTAGTCTCCGTGACTGGTGTATCGGAATCCGTGGTCCTGCCTAGTCTCCGTGACTGGTGTATCGGAATCCGTGGTCCTGCCTAGTCTCCGTGACTGGTGTATCGGAATCCGTGGTCCTGCCTAGTCTCCGTGACTGGTGTATCGGAATCCGTGGTCCTGCCTAGTCTCCGTGACTGGTGTATCGGAATCCGTGGTCCTGCCTAGTGTCCGTGACTGGTGTATCGGAATCCGTGGTCCTGCCTAGTGTCCGTGACTGGTGTATCGGAATCCGTGGTCCTGCCTAGTGTCCGTGACTGGTGTATCGGAATCCGTGGTCCTGCCTAGTGTCCGTGACTGGTGTATCGGAATCCGTGGTGCTGCCAAGTCTCCGTGACTGGTGTATCGGAATCCGTGGTGCTGCCAAGTCTCCGTGACTGGTGTATCGGAATCCGTGGTGCTGCCAAGTCTCCGTGACTGGTGTATCGGAATCCGTGGTGCTGCCAAGTCTCCGTGACTGGTGTATCGGAATCCGCGGTGCTGTCTAGTCTCCGTGACTGGTGTATCGGAATCCGTGGTGCTGCCAAGTCTCCGTGACTGGTGTATCTGAATCCGTGGTCCTGCCAAGTCTCCGTGACTGGTGTATCTGAATCTTGCCTAGTCTCCGTGACTTGTCTATCGGAATCCGTGGTCCTGCCTAGTCTCCGTGACTTGTCTATCGGAATCCGTGGTCCTGCCTAGTGTCCGTGACTGGTGTATCGGAATCCGTGGTCCTGTCTAGTCTCCGTGACTGGTGTATCGGAATCCGTGGTCCTGTCTAGTCTCCGTGACTGGTGTATCGGAATCCGTGGTCCTGCCTAGTCTCCGTGACTGGTGTATCGGAATCCGTGGTCCTGCCTAGTCTCCGTGACTGGTGTATCGGAATCCGTGGTCCTGCCTAGTCTCCGTGACTGGTGTATCGGAATCCGTGGTCCTGCCTAGTCTCCGTGACTGGTGTATCGGAATCCGTGGTCCTGCCTAGTCTCCGTGACTGGTGTATCGGAATCCGTGGTCCTGCCTAGTGTCCGTGACTGGTGTATCGGAATCCGTGGTCCTGCCTAGTGTCCGTGACTGGTGTATCGGAATCCGTGGTCCTGCCTAGTGTCCGTGACTGGTGTATCGGAATCCGTGGTGCTGCCAAGTCTCCGTGACTGGTGTATCGGAATCCGTGGTGCTGCCAAGTCTCCGTGACTGGTGTATCGGAATCCGTGGTGCTGCCAAGTCTCCGTGACTGGTGTATCGGAATCCGTGGTGCTGCCTAGTCTCCGTGACTGGTGTATCGGAATCCGTGGTGCTGCCAAGTCTCCGTGACTGGTGTATCGGAATCCGTGGTCCTGCCAAGTCTCTGTGACTGGTGTATCGGAATCCGTGGTCCTGCCAAGTCTCCGTGACTGGTGTATCGGAATCCGTGGTCCTGCCTAGTCTCCGTGACTGGTGTATCGGAATCCGTGGTCCTGCCTAGTGTCCGTGACTGGTGTATCAGAATCCGTGGTCCTGCCTAGTGTCCGTGACTGGTGAATCAGAATCCGTGGTCCTGTCTAGTCTCCGTGACTGGTGTATCAGAATCCGTGATCCTGTCTAGTCTCCGTGACTGGTGAATCAGAATCCGTGGTCCTGCCTAGTGTCCGTGACTGGTGAATCAGAATCCGTGGTCCTGCCTATAGGAAAGTGCATATGTCTCAAGACCTACAGGACATTTGGACGATTATGATCGCTCACTCTACGTATTTAACCGGAACATTATTGGAAGGGGGTATCGACCTTGGTGGTGTCGTGGTTACGCCATTGGACATAAGGCTGGTGGGTAAAGGGTTCGCAACTCCGTACCGGCTCCCACCCAGAGCCAGTTTTAACGGCTCAGTTAGTAGGTGTAAGACACTACACCCTCTTCTCTCTCACTAACCACTAACCCACTGTCCTGGACAGACAGCCCACGTAGCTGAGGTATGTACCTAGGGCAGCATGCTTGAACCTTAATTGGATATAAGCAAGACACTAATTTGAAAGAAAGAAAGAAAGGGGTGCTGTCGGGTTTTTTTCTTGTAGTGTGTATATTAGTGTTTAATATGTGAAATATTTGTTATGGTCCTACTCGAAAATAATCAATGCAATAGTATTTAGAATCAAACGTAGGGTTATTGTTGCATTAGAGCGGGAATCTTTGCCTACCCGGTGGTAGGCATCCATTCAGTTTTTTCGCTATGGAGATATCTTTAGCTGAGATAGCGATCATAACCGTCCAAATGTCCGTCTAGCTCTCTCAGCCAAAGACAACTCTCACCGCTGTAGAAGAAATACCCATGTGACATTTATTACACCGCTGTAGAAGAGATAGATACCAATGTGATATTTATTACAGCGCTGTAGAAACGATACCCATGTGATATTTATTACACCGCTGTAGAAGTGATACCTATGTGATATTTATTACACCGCTGTAGAAGAGATACCCACATGATATTTATTACACCGCTGTAGAAGCGATACCCACGTGATATTTATTAGACTGCTGTAGAAGAGATACCCATGTGATATTTATTACAACGCTGTAGAAGCGATACCCATATATTTATTACACCGCAGTAGAAGAGATACCCATGCGATATCTATAACACCGCTGTAGAAGAGATATCACGTGATATTTATTACACCACTGTAGAAGAGATACCCATGCGATATTTATTACACTGCTGTAGAAGAGATACCCATGTGATATTTATTACACCGCTGTAGAAGTGATACCTATGTGATATTTATTACACCGCTGTAGAAGAGATACCCACATGATATTTATTACACCGCTGTAGAAGCGATACCCACGTGATATTTATTAGACTGCTGTAGAAGAGATACCCATGTGATATTTATTACAACGCTGTAGAAGCGATACCCATATATTTATTACACCGCAGTAGAAGAGATACCCATGCGATATCTATAACACCGCTGTAGAAGAGATATCACGTGATATTTATTATACCACTGTAGAAGAGATACCCATGCGATATTTATTACACTGCTGTAGAAGAGATACCCATGTGATAGTTATTACACCGCTGTAGAAGAGATACCCATATGATATTTATTACACAGCTGTAGAAGAGATACCCATGTGATATTTATTACAACGCTGTAGAAGCGATACCAATATTATATCTATTACACCGCTGTAGAAGAGATACCCATATAATATTTATTACACCGCTGTAGAAGAGATACCCAAGTGATACTTATTACAGCGCTTTAGAAACGATATCCATGTGATATTTATTACACCGCTGTAGAAAAGATACCCACGTGATATT